>NW_026867863.1:1322132-1497225 GCF_020745735.1 Hemiscyllium ocellatum
TTTAAATTGAGTTGCGAGGGGGAAGTGGGTGTGGGAGGGGACAAACTGGATGTTTTAAGAAGGAAATTGGAGGGAAAGTTTGAACAAGGGAAGTCAAGAAAGACATCTGTATCAATGAGGCAGGAAACTCAGAAAGTGATCATGCTGTATAGTTGAGTGAAATAGGAGTTGATGGGAAGGGTCAGGGCAGTAACAAATTTTAAAAAACCATATATGAATGTATGTAGCATTAGAAATAAGATGGATGAGCTTGAGGCTCTTTTGGAAATTTACAGATACGGTATTGTGGGGATAACTGAGACGTGGCTTCAAGTGGACAGGGCCTGGGAAATTAATACTCAAGGCTACACGTGCTATTGTCAGGACAGAATGACGGGCAGAGGGGGGGTGGGTGGCCATGTTGGTAAGGGATGATATGCAGTCCCTTGCACGGCGGGACGTAGAATGAGGGGATGTAGAGTCAGTGTGGATAGAGCTCAGAAATACTAAGGGTAAAAATACCCTCTTGCGAGTTATCTACACGCCCCCAAACAGGAGTCTGGATGTCGGAAGTAAGTTAAATCAGGAGCTGAAATTGGCCTGTCGCAGTATGTTGCTAGAGTTGTTATAGGGGTTATCAACATCAGGTAGACTGGGAGAATCAGGATGGTATTGCACCTCAAGAAAGAGACTTTATGGAGTGCCTCAGAGATGGATTCTTAGAACGGCTGGTGCTGGAGCCGACCTGGGAGAAGTTTATTCTGGATCTGGTATTGTGCAACGAACCAGAATTGGTCAGGGACCTCGAAGTGAAGAAGCCATTGGGAAGTAGTGACCATAATATAATCTGCAATTTGAGAGGGAGAGGGTACAGTCGGAAGTGATAATTTTTTCAGTTGAATAAAGGGAACTATGGAGCTATGAGGGAGGAGCAGGCCAAAGTTCAATGGTGCAATACCTTAGCAGGGATGACAGTGGAGGAACAATGGCGGATATTTCTGTGCATAATGCAGAAGTTGCAGGATCAGTTCATTCCAAAAAGGAAGAAAGATCCTAGGAGGAGGCATGGGTGGCTGTGGCTGACGAGGGAAGTTAAGAATCATATAAAGGTAAAAGAGAAAAAGTATAACGTAGCAAAGATAAGTGGGAAAACGGGGGACTGGAAAGAACAACAGAGGATTAGCAAGAAGGAAATACGCAGAGAGAAAAATTGGTACGAATTTAAGATGGCTAATCATATAAAGGAGGATAGTAAAAGTTTTTTTTAGGTATGTGAAAGGCAAAAAAATGGTTAAGACTAAAATTGTGCCCTTGAAGACAGAAACAGGGGAAATATTACGGGGAACAAAGAAATGGCAGAATAATTGAATTGGTACTTCAGATCTGTGTTCACTGGGAAGACACAAGCAATCTCCCGAGGTAACAGTGGCTGAAGGACCTGAACTGAAGGGAATTTATATTTGCCAGGAATTGGTGTTGGAGAGACTGTTAGGTCTGAAGGCTGATAAGTCCCCGGGGCCTGATGGTCTACATCCCAGGGTACTGAAGGAGGTGGCTCGAGAAATCGTGGATGCGTTGGTGATTATTTTCCAGAGTTCGATAGATTCGGGATCAGTTCCTGCCGATTGGAGGGTGGCTAATGTTATCCACTTTTTAAGAAAGATGGGAGAGAGAAAGCAGGAAATTATAGACCAGTTAGTCTGACCTCAGTGGTGGGAAAGATGCTGGAGTCTACTATAAAGGATGAAATTACGACACATCTGGATAATAGTAACAGGATAGGTCAGAGTCAGCATGGATTTATGAAGGGGAAATCGTGCTTGACTAATCTTCTGGAATTTTTTGAGGATGTAACTCTGAAGATGGACGAGGGAGATCCAGTAGATGTAGTGTACCTGGACTATAAGAAAGCTTTTGATAAAGTCCCGCATAGGAGGTTAGTGAGCACACTTAGGGCGCATAGTATTGGGGGCAAAGTATTAACTTGGATTGAAAGTTGGTTGGCTGATAGGAAACAAAGAGTAGTGATAAACGGCTCCATTTCAGAATTTCAGGCAGTGACCAGTGGGGTCCCACAGGGATCAGAACTGGGACCGCAGCTTTTTACAATATATGTTAATGATATAGAAGATGGTATTAGCAATAACATTAGCAAATTTGCAGATGATACTCAGCTGGGTGGCAGGGTGAAATGTGATGAGGATATTAGGAGATTACAGGGTGACCTGGACAAGTTAGGTGAGTGGTCAGATGCATGGCAGATGCAGTTTAATGTGAATAAATGTATGGTTATCCACTTTGGTGGCAAGAACAGGAAGGCAGATTACTATCTAACTGGAATCAATTTAGGCAGTACAGAAAGGTCTGGGTGTTCTTGTACACCAGTCAATGAAGGTATGCATGCAGGTTCAGCAGGTAGTGAAGAAGGCGAATAGCATGCTGGCCTTCATGTCAAGAGGGATTGAGTATAGAAGCAAAGAGGTTTTTCTGCAGCTGTACAGGGTCTTGGTGAGACCACACCTGGAGTACTGTGTGCAATTCTGGTCTCCAAATTTGAGGAAAGACATTCTGGCTATTGAGGGAGTGCAGCGTAGGTTGACGAGGTCAATTCCTGAGATGACGGGTTACCTTACACTGAAAGACTGGAGCGACTGGACTTGTATACCCTTGAGTTTAGAAGACTGAGAGGGGATATGATGGAGACATATAAGATTATTAAAGAATTGGACACTCTCGAGGCAGGAAACATGTTTCTTCTGATGGGTGAGTGCTGAACCAGAGGACACAGCTTAAAAATATGGGTAGACCATTTATGACAGAGATGAGGAGAAACTTCTTCACCCAGAGAGTAGTGGCTGTGTGGAATGCTCTGCCTCAGAGGGCAGTGGAGGTCCAGTCTTTGGATTCATTTAAGAAAGAGTTGGATAGAGCTCTCAAGGATTATGGAATCAAGGGTTATTGAGATAAGGCAGGAACAGGACATTGATTAAGGATGATCAGCCATGATCATATTGAATGGTGGTGCAGGCTCGAAGGGCGGAATAGCCTACACCCGCACCTATTGTCTATTGTCTATTTATGCTAACCCATTAATGTTACCGCACTTGAGCAACCGATCTGATCAAAGCTCCGCAGTCCTGCCACATTCAGTCATAAATGGTGATGGATGATTAAACAAATGACTGTAGGAAAGGGATCCACAAACATCCCCATCCTAGATAATGGAACAGACCTTCATATCAGTGTAAAAGACAAGGATGTAGTATCTGTGCCATCCTCAGCCAGAAGTGTTGAGTCGATGATCCACCTCACTCTCGCCATGATGCCCACAGAACCACCATTGCCAGTGTTTAATCAATCTGATTCGCTGCCAATGACATGAAGAAACAGCCGAACACACAGTAGATACGACAAAGGCAATGGGACCTGACCCCATTCCTGCGATCAAACTGAAGACTTGTGCTGCACAACAAGCCGTGTCCTGGGGAAGCTGTTTCATTCCAGCTCCACTCTGACATCTCCCTGGCAATGTGGAAAATTACTCAGCTATGTCCGGTCCCCTAAGAGGGGAATAATTGCAATCTGACCGATTACCATTCCCTCGGGACAGTCACGATAGTCAAGTTGGTGGGAGTTCTTTTTGACAGAGCTGTCAAGCAGCACAGAAATAACTAGCTCAGTGTTGTTTCTGATATGTCCCCATGTAGAGATGGGGCTGTTATGGAAATGTCATTGGATTACTAATCCAGACCAGGCTAATGGTCTGGCAGCGGGTGGATGTTTAAAATAATTAATAAAATATTAAGATGCAAAATCTGGTGTCAGTAATATGACCTTGAAACCAATATCGATTGCAAACACGAATTTGCTTCCCCAAGGACTTTCAGGAAGTGAATCTCCCGTGCTTTTCTGGTCTGTCCTAAACGTGACTCCAGACACATATATATATATGATATATGATAAACGTTTCAATGCTCTCTGAGTCGGCCAAGCAAAATAATCTATTGTTTCAAACTGCTCCAAGCTCTTAAAGGATAAAACCAGACAGAACACCCGGCACCAGCCTCGGTATCGGAAAAGGGAACGGTAAACACAATCCTGTTGATATTGCAGAGACCTCCTTCCTAACATCTGAGAGTTTGTGACAACTTTCCCACAGACTACACAGAAACACCGGTAAAGGAGGAGGTTGTAAAACACATTGAGCCTCCCCCATTCTAGTTCATGTTCAAACATCTCCTCAATGCTCTTATCCCACACTATGAATATATCCATTAATGTGAGTAACCTTGGAGAGCTATAAAATAAGAAATGCAGTACTCCCTTTGGTCCATCAAGTTTGCTACCCAATTCAGCCTAATGATGGCTGGCCGTTTATTTCCACACCGTACTCCTGCTCTCCCACCATCCCTTTCCTGTCTCTAAATCCTTATTTATATACAGTGTCTTGGCTACCAGGTGTGAGCGAATTCCCCAGGGTCACCAGTGCCTGAGTCCAGACATTTATTCTCATCTCAATGTAGAGTGTCCTGCCTGTATCTAATACTTTGGCCCCTTGTTTTAGACATACCAGTCAGGGGAATTATCATTCCTGCTTCCAATCTGTCTCACCCTGTCCGAGTGTTATATATGTTACTGAGATCTCCACTCATTTTCCTAAAGCCCATGGAATACAGGCCTAGTTGCCCCAAACTCTGCTCCCACAACAAGCCTGTCATCCCAGAGATCAGTCTGGCCATCCTTCACTGCATTCCCTCAATGTCAGGTTTGTCCTTTATTAGGTAAGGAGACCAAAACTGCACACAATACTGCACAATGTTCGAGATGGGGTCCCAACAAGGCCCTGTACAGCTGCAGTAAGAGACCCTTTTTGCTGGACTCAAATCCACCTGAAATGAAGGTCAATGCACCAGTTACCTTCCTAACTACTTTCTGTTCCTGCAATATTGTTTTCAGTGACTGGTGTACAGGGAGATCCAGATCATTTTCAATATTACAACTCCCCCCTTGGAGGGTCTGTGTACACTGGTCAACTGACCTCTGGGTTGAGACCTCACTGTGCAGCAGGGACCTTGGAGGGCCGCTCAGAAGGAAACAACAAAAAGGAATATACATCGCTTTGTAGATCAACATGGTTCAAACATAGGCTGCCAATCGCTTGTTCCCACCAAAGGGCACACCGTCACCTCGACCCACCTTACTCTCCATCTGCAACGTATTTGCCCATTCACTCCACTTGTCTCAGTCACCTTGGAGCTTTTCTTACAACCTCCTCGCCCACTCACAATCCCACATCCTTTAGTGCTGTTAGCAGGCTGGGATTTCATACCCGCAACCAAATGTTTAATGCATTTTGTGAACAGTGGGGCCCGAGCACCGATCCCTGCGATACCTCAGTAACCTTCCTGTGTTCATTTTATTTTTCTGATTTATTTATTTCGTGAATCTGGGTGTCACTGGCTGGGCCGGCATTTATTGCCCGTCCCTAGTCGCCCTTGAGCAGGTGGTGATGATCTGCCTTGTTGGGTTGCTGCAGTCCACCTATTCCACAATGCCATTTGGGAGGGAATCCCAGGATTCTGACCCAGTTGCAGTGAAGGGAAGGTGATATATTTCCAAATCAGGATGGTGAATGGCTTGGAGGGGAACTTGAAGATGGTGGTGTTCCCATACATCTGCTGCCTTGTCCTTTTGGATAGACGTGGTCGTGAGTTGGGAAGAGGGTGTCTGAGGATCTTTGGTGGACCATTTCAGCGCAGATTGTAAAACACTGCTGCTGCTGAGCGTTGATGGTGGAGTACTGTGGATGAAATGACACTCAAACTGGCTGTTATGTCCAGGATGGTATCAAGCTTCTTGAGTGTTGTTGGGTCTGCAATCATCCAGGAAAATAGGGAGTACTCTATCACACTTCTGACTTATGCATTGTAGATAATGGACAGGCTTTTGGAAGTCAGGATGTGAGTTACTCGCCGCAGTATTCCTAGCTTCTCACCTGCTCTTGTCGTTATTGTGTTTATTTGGGCGAGTCCAGTGAGTTTCTGAGCAATGATTATCCCCCAGGATTTTGATACTGGGGGATTCAGTGATGGTAGCACCATTGAATGCCAAGGGGCAGGTTAGATTGTATTTTAGTGGTGATGGTCACCGTCTGGCATTTGTGTGGCCTGAATATTACTTGCCACTTGTCAGCCTGGATACTGTCCAAACCTTGTCTCATTTGGACATGGATTACTTCAGTTCTGAGGAGCCACAAATGTTGCTGAACATTGTGATATCATTGGCGAACATCCCCACTTCTGACATTATAATAGAGGCAAGCCATTGATGAAGCAGACCTGAAGATGCTTCGGCCTAAGCCGCTGCTCTACTGATTCCTACAGACTTGTCCTGGAGCTGAGTTGACTGACCTTCATCAGCCATGACCATCTTCCTATGTGTCAGGTACGATTCTAACGAGCGGGGAGGTTAACCTGGATACCCATTGATTCCAGTTTTGCTAAGGTCACTTGATGCCACACTTGGTCGAAGGCAGCTTTGATTTAAAGCCCTGTCACTCTCACCCCACCTCTGGAATTCAGCGCTTTTGTCCATGTTTGTGGGAATGAGGTCAGAAGCTGAGCGGCTCTGGTAGAGTCCAAACTGGCGTCATTGACCAGGGTATTGCTGAGCAGGTGCTGCTTGAAAGCACTAACACCTTCCATGATAGATAGTAGACTGATGGGGTGGTAATTGGCCGGATTGGATTTGTTCTGCTCTTTATGTATAGCAGATACTTGGGTACTTTTCCATACAATCGGGTAAATGTCGTTGTTGTAACTGTATGGGAACTGCTTGGCTAGGGAAGTGGCAAGTTCTAGAGCACATGTTTTCAGTGCTATTGCCAGAATGTAGTCAGGGTATGTACCCTTTGAAGTATCCAGTGTCTACAACCGTTTCTGGACATTGCATGGATTAAATGGAATTGCTGATGACTGGTAACTGAATTACAGAGGACCACTGAAGGAGGCCAAGATGGATCATGCGCTCAGCATTTCTTACTGAAGATTGTTGAGTATGCATCAACCTTATCTTTTGCAATGAAGAGCTAGGATATTGCATCATTAATGATGGAGATATTTGTGGAATCTCCTTCTCCAATGACTTGTTTAATTGTCCCTATCATTTCTCCACGAGATGTGGAAGAACTGCAGAACTGAGATCTGATCCGTTGCTTTTGGGATCACATAGCTCTGTCTCTTACATACTGATTATGCTGTTTGGCCACATGTTGTCCTGTTTGGTGGTTTCGTCAGGCTGTCACCTCATTTTCAGGAATGGCTGGTGCTGCTCCTGCACACTCCATTGAATCAGAGTCTATTCTCTGGCTTGATAGTAATTGTTGCAAGGGGGATATGCCAGGCCATGAGATTGTGCGGGAGTCCAATTCTGCTGTATTGATGACACACAACACCATATGAAAACCCAGGGTTGAACTGCTAGATCTGTTCGAAGTTTGTCCCATTTAGTACAGTGATAGTGCCACCCAATATGATGGAAGCTATTCTCAATGTGAAGGTGTGACTTTGTCTCCATAATGACTATGCGATGGTCACTCTTACAGATACTGTCATGGAGAGATACTTCTGCAACTGGCAGATTAGTACGAATGAAATCAAATATGTCTCGTTAGTTCCTTCACCAACTGCGGCAGACCCAGTCTAGCAGTTATGTTCTGTAGAACCCGACCAGTTCGATCTGTAATGCTGCAGCTGAGCCACACTTGGTGGTGGACATTGAAATCCCCCACCCAGAGTACAACTTTGTGTCCTTGCCACTCTCAGGGCTTCCTCCAAGTGTTGGTCAGCATGGAGGAGTACTGATTCATCAGTTAAGAGAGACTGGTACATGGTAATCAGCAGGAGGTTTTCTTTCCCATGTGTAAACTAACGCCACGAGACTTCATGGGATACGGAGTCACTGTTGAGGACTCCCAGAGCAATTCCCTTCCAATTGTATCCCACTCCGCCATCACTTCTGCTGTATCTGTTACTAATTCTAATAACTACTAATAATTACTAATTCAAAGTTTGTGAGAAGATTTATAGCTCGGGTGCCTGTTGTTGTGGTTCTGTTCGCCGAGCTGGGAATTTGTGTTGCAGATGTTTCATCCCCTTTCTAGGTGACATCGTCAGTGCTTGGGAGCCTCCTGTGAAGCGCTTCTGTGATGTTTCCTCCGGCATTTGTAGTGGTTTGTCTCTGCCGCTTCCGGTTGTCAGTTCCAGCTGTCCGCTGCAGTGGCTGGTATATTGGGTCCAGGTCGATGTGCTCATTGATTGTGTCTGTGGATGAGTGCCATGCCTCTAGGAATTCCCTGGCTGTTCTCTGTCTGTTCTGCTGGTGAGACAGGAGATATCCGGGAAGGTGATGGGTTGTCTGGGATATAGTCATACTCACAGAATCATATCTTACAGACAATGTCAGGCTGTTGTTTGACGAGCCTATTTATTTCTATTTACTTCTTCCTGCCAGCTGTCCCATTCTGGAAACATGGTCATATATTCGCCCCAATTTACTCAGATTTTATTTTGCAAACTAGCTTTACCAAAACTTTCCTGAAAATTCAAGTTCTTGTCTCCCAGAACGTTTCTCAAACATAATCCCCATTTCATAAATCCGTGTTACCGTTGTCTGTGACCATTATTTTCAGTCCCAATAATTTCTCCTAAATCTTTTATTTACTATGTTCTATGCTTCATGTACTCGAACCTTTTGCCACACCCGACTTGGTTTTCCTCGTATTGTTTGAAAGTTTTGTGAAGACAGACCTGAAGTAGCTGTTTCATTGTTCTGCCATTTCCGTTACCCATTCTCCATTCTCTGGTTTCAGATTGTAAGGAAGCTGCACTTGTTTTCTCATACTTCTCACATTGACATGATTTGACGAGCTATTACAGTTCACTCTTATAAACTTTGTGAATATACTCTTCAGAAACCCATCAATTCCTGCCTTTTGCTCCTCAATAATTTACCTTCCACACCATATACTCACAGGAGCATAGACCAACAGAAATACAGCACAACCTATATTAGTCCCACTTTGAAACAACAGGCCCATAGCAGGAAATGTTATGACACTTCCAAGTGCTCGTCCAAGTACTTTTTGATGGTTATGAGGCTACCTGTGATACCTCCGCTCTCAGGAAGTGAATTCCAGACCCTAACAGCTTCTGGGCGAAGAACAAACCTCAAATTTTCTCTAATTCTCAAACCCTTCACTTTAAAAGTGTTCTCGCTTGTTCTCAACTCTCTGACTAAAAGGAACAGCTGCTGTTTATCCACCCACGTCCATGCTTCTCATAATCGTTGCCTTCTGAATCACATCCCCCTCAGCCTTCTCTGCTCCAATGTAAACAACCCGAGCTTATCCAGTTTCTCTCCATAGCGATATGCTCCATCCCAGGGAACATCCTGGTGAATCTCCTCTGCATACCATCCAGTACAACCATACCCTTCCTTTTAAGTGGCTTCCAGAGCTACATACAGTACTCCATCTTGACCTAACCAATGCTGTGTATATTTCTTATAATCTACACCCCGATTGATTAACGCTACAGCCAAGGTCCAGTTCTTAGCTAGTCCATTACCCTGCTCAGTCCCATTCAGTGATGTGTGGAGAAGAACGAACTGAGCTTCCCAATGTGCTGCCATTCATTGATTACTCCCCTGTCTGGTTCCTTCTTCCACTGTGCATCACCTCATATTTATCAGGGTTACGTTCCATCTGCCATTGATCTGACCATCTGACCATTCCATCTGTACCTTTCTGTAACATAAGACCTTTCTCCTCATTGCCAATCAACCAGGCAAACACAAACTTGCTTATCACAATCCCCACCCCTTTCACCCAACCCCTTCATTCACATCTGCACCATTTATGAAAACCACAAATAATAAGGGACACAGCACTTATCCCTGTGGTACACCAGGGGACACTGGTCTCCAGTCACACAAACAACATTATCCCACCACCCTCTGACCCCTGACACTAAGAAACTTTTCGTTGTAACTTGTCACGTTATCCTTGATTCCATGAGATTTTACTTTATTTTAAAGTTTCCCATATGGGGCTTTGTCGAAGGCCTTGCTGCAATACTAAATAAGTGACCTCCTCAAACTAATTCAATCAAATTCATTAGATTTGACTTCCTTCTGATAAAATCATGATGATTATCTCTGATCCGATCTTGCTACTCTGATTGGAGTTCAATTTTATCCTTCCGTGTTTTCTCCAGTAGTTCCCTTAACTGTGAATTAATATTCGTTCAACTATACTTCCCTGGTCTATTCTACCACCCATACTGTGAAGTTATAAATCACACAACACCAGGTTATAATCCAACAGGTTTAACTGGAAGCACACTAGCTTTCGGAGCGTCGCTCCTTCATCAGGTGATTGTGGAGGACACAATTGTAAGGCACAGAATTTATAACAAACATTTACAGTGTGATGTAACTGAAATTATACATTGAAAATTACCTTGACCGTGTATTGAGTCTTTCATCTGTTCGAATACCATGATAGTTTCACTTCTTTCGTGTGTAAATCAAAAACAACTTTTCGTAAAAAAAAGTTGCTTCCTCAGGTTAAATGTAACAATTGGTGTTAGCTAGACAATATGTCGAAGGTGTTAGCGCTCTGTCTATGCCATGATGTTTAGATGATTCTAATCTAAAAAGTGAGATAACAGAGTTTTACACTTATTCATGCAGTTTTTGAGCAAAGTATAATGTACTCTGCAATTACAAATTCACCCCACAAAATATATGTGTGCTTGTGGATCTTTATGTCAGTCTGTTTGTGTGTCTGTCTGGGTTGGAGGTTGTGAGTGTGAGAGAGAGTGTATATGTGTGTAGTGAGTGTAGAGTGCCTTAAGTCTGTGAGGGGTGTAGGTGTGAGTGTGGGAGAGTGTGTGTGTGTGTGTGTGTCTGTGCTGGGGGGTTGTGTGTGTCTGTGAGAGAGAGTGTAGAGTGCGCATGAGTGTAGAGTGGCCTATGTCTCTGAGAGGATGCATGAGTGAGTGTGGGGAGGGTGTGTGTCTGTAAGAGTGTGTGTGTGTGCCTTCCGTGTGTATATATGTGTATAGGAGTGGCTCTGTGTTTGTGTAGTGTGTGTGTGTGTGTAGATGTGTCTGTGTGTAGATGTGTATATAGTGCAATGGTCGTCACCTGTAGTGTGACATGAACATAAGGAGCCAGTTGAGGCCCTCGTTATGGGTATGGAACTTAACTATCAGCCTCTGCTCGGCCACTTTTCCCTGTTGCCTGTCCCGAAGTTCGGCTTGGAGGATGGTCACCTGAAGGTCCGAGGTCAAATGCCCTGGACCACTGAAGTGTTCCCCAACTGCGAGGCAACACTCCTGTCTGTTGATTGTTGTGTGGTGCCAATTCATCCATTTCCGTGGCCTTTGTTCGGTTTCCCCAATATACCATGATTCAGGGCATACTTGCCTGCTACGTATATGATACACAACGTTGGCTGAGTCACATGAGAACCTGCCACGTACATAGTGGGAGGTATCCCCATGTGTAATGGTGGTATCCATCTCCGCACTCTGACACATCTTGCAGCGCCTACCTTGACAGGGTTGTATGGAATTGTCCTGAGAGCCGGGCAATGTGCTCTGAACAATGATCTGTTTGAGGTTTGGCGGTTGTTTAAAGGCAAGCAGTGGAGGTATGGGAAGGTCTTGTCGGGGTGCTCATACTCATTGATATTGAGTTGCAGGTCACCAAGTACATGGTGCAGTTTTTCAGCTCCTGGGAAGTACTGAACAACGAAGGGTACCCTGTCGGTTGCAGCACATGTCTATCTCGTAAGGAAGTCATTGTGGTACCTTGCTGGGGCAACCAACAGGGTACCCTTCGTTGTTCGGTACTTCCCAGGAGCTGAGAAACTATGCCATGTTCTTCGTGACCTGCAACACATTATCAATGAGGTTGAGCACCTCGCCAAGACCTTCCCCACACCTCCACTACTTCCCTTTAAACAACCGCCAAACCTCAAACAGATCATTGTTCGTAGCAAGCTGCCCAGCTCTCAGGACAACTTCATACAACCCTGTCACGGTAGGCGCTGCAAGACGTGTCAGAGTGTGGACATGGTTATCACCATTACATGTGAGGACACCTCCCACTATGTACGTGGCAGGTACTCATGTGACTCAGCCAACATTGTCTATCTTATACGTTGCAAGCAAGGGCGCCCGGAGGCATGGTACATTGGGGAAACCGAGCAAAGGCTACAGCAAAGGATGAATGGGCACCACACAACAATCAACAGAGAGAAGTGTTGTCTCCCAGTTGGGGACACTTCTGTGGTACAGGACATTCGACCTCGGACCTTCGGGTGACCATCCTCCAAGGCAGACTTCGGGACAGGCAATAGCGAGAAGTGACCAAACAGGGGCTGATAGCTAAGAGCAGTACCCATAGGGAGGGCCTCAACAGGGCCCTTGGGTTCATGTCATACTACAGGTGACCACCATTGCACTATATACACGCACAGACACACCTACACAAACACACACACACACAGAGTCACTCCTGTACACACACATACACATGGACACATATATGCACAGACACGCACACTGACACTCGCACACAACCTTACAGACACACACACTCCCATACTCACACATGGATGCTCTCAGAGACTTAGACCACTCTACACTCATGCAGGCACATATACCCTCTCTCTCACAGACACTCGCAAACCCCCACCCAGACACACACACACTCCCACACTCACATATGCACCCCCTCACAGACTTAAAACACCCTACATCACTACACACACATATACACTCCCTCTCACACTCACAACCCCCAACCAAGACAAAAACACCACACACAGACAGACAAAGACCCACATGCGCACAAATATTTTGTGGGGTGAATTTGTACTTGCAGTGTTACATTGTACTTTGCTCAAAAACTGCAGGAATACAGTAAAACTCTGTTATTTGACTATTTAGATTAGAATCGATCTAAAAGCATGGCATAGACAGAGAACACAGGGCGCTAACACCTTCGACATATTGTGTAACTAACCCAATTGTTACAGTTAACCTGAGAATGCAACTTTTAAAATATGGTTTTTTGATTTACACACGGAAGAAGCGATTAAAATCTGATTGAAGATTTGTAGCTCGGGTATCCGTTGTTGTGGTTCTGCTCGCCGAGCCGAAAGTTTTTGCTGCAAACGTTTCGTTCCCTGGCTAGGGAACATCATCAGTGCTGTTGGAGCCTCGTGTGAAGCGCTGCTTTGATGTTTCTTCCTGTATTTATATTGGTTTGTTCTTGCCGCTTCCGGGTGTCAGTTTCAGCTGCAGTGATTTGTATGTGGGGTCCAGGTCGATGTGTCTGTTGATGGATGTTCTTGCCGTTTCCGGGTGTCAGTTTCAGCTGTAGTGGTTTGTATATGGTGTCCAGGTCAATGTGTCTGTTGATGGAGTTTAGGGATGAATGCCATGCCTCTAGGAATTCTCTGGCTGTTCTCTGTCTGGCTTGTCCTATGATAGTGGTGTTTTCCCAGTCAAATTCATGTTGCTGGTTGTCTGAGTGTATGGCTACTAGAGATAGCTGGTCGTGTCGTTTTGTGGCTAGCTGATGTTCATGGATGCGGATTGTTAGCTGTCTTCCTGTTTGTCCTATATAGTGTTTTGTGCAGTCCTTGCATGGTATTTTGTAAACTACGTTAGTTTGGCTCATGCTGGGTATTGGGTCCTTTGTTCTAGTGAGTTGTTGTCTGAGCGTGGATGATGGCTTGTGTGCTGTTATGAGTCCTAAGGGTCGCAGTAGTCTGGCTGTCAGTTCTGAGACGCTCCTGACGTATGGTAGAGTGGCTAGTCCTTTTGGTTGTGGCATGTCCTCGTTACTCGGTCTATCTCTTAGGCATCTGGTGATAAAGTTGCGTGGGTATCCGTTTTTGGCGAATACCTTGTATAGATGTTCCTCTTCCTCTTTTCGCAGTTCTGGTGTACTGCAGTGTGTTGTGGCCCTTTTGAATAGTGTCCTGATGCAGCTTCGTTTGTGTGGAAACGTTTGCAGCAAAAACTTCCAGCTCGGCGAGCAGAACCACAACAACGGAAGAAGCTAAACTATCATGGTATTCGAATAGATGAAAGACTCAACAGACAATCAAGGTAATTTTCAATGTGTAGCTTCAGTTACATCATACTGTAATTTTTTGCTATAAATTCTGTGCCTAACAATTTTGTCCCCCACAATCACCTGATGAAGGAGTGGCGCTCCGAAAGCTAATGTGCTTCCAATTAAACCTGTTGGACTATAACCTGGTGTTGTGTGATTTTTAACTTTGGACATCCCAGTCCAACACCAGCATTTCCAAATCATGATTACTGTGAAGTGGGACCGTATTAATCGTTCTCCAGCACTCTGGCACCTCCCCAATGGTCAGATTCTAAATAAAATTAATGTTAGAGGTCATCTCGCCACGTTATTCATGCTCTTCTCAAGCATTATTGTGAGATTTTCTCTAGATCTCCCGTTATGCATGTGGAGTAGAGAAGGACAATGATTTTAAACAATGCTGTGTATTACCCTAGAGAGCTGAGACTGCTCTAAACTGGATGGGAACCTTTCAGCAGCCTGGTAATGTTTTTGCTGCCTCTGTACAGGATCTTAGTGAGATCACATTGGAGTAGTGTGTAAAGAATTTTTCTACTCAATGAAGAAAGTGTATTGTTATATTGGAAGGAGCTCAGAGATAGTTCCCTCAACTGATTCCTGCAAATAAGGTGTCTTAGGATGGAGAGTTATCAGGAAAGTGGTACAGAGGCCACGATAACATCAGCCATGATTGCATTCAATGGCGGAGCTTGTTCAAGGGGTTGGATTCCTGACTGATGCTCCTCGTCCATACTCAGCCTTTCGACTGTGTTACACAGTATAGAGGGAGGACTGTCTATCAAACAGGAAGCAGGCTTTCTGGATAAGTCAGTCTCAATCAGTTTGTCAGAACGTCAGCAGTGGAGTCACACAGTGACCAGTGCGGGTACCTCAACTATTTACAATCTACATCAATGATCAGGAGGTTGGAACAGATATCCAGATACTGAGTTTGGTGATGTCGCTTGGATAAGCAAGAGATTAAATTATCAAGAGAGGGTGGAGTGTCTGCAAATAGATACAGAAAGTTAAAGACAATGGATAATAATCTGGCAGGTGCAATACAACATAATATAACCTGTAATTTCATTTACAGGAATAATGGAAGGCAGTATGTTCCTGAAATGGAGAGGGATTACAGGACTTCGTGATACTGTGTACTGGGGGGTTCACTCAGACCCATTCAGACATGGAAGGTTTTGCTCCATCCCCGATGGTCTGCTCATTGACACTCCGAGTGACCCCATTGCTCTCTGTACACATGGAATACTTTTGATGTGGTTGGTTGGTGGTGGGGATGGTGTTTTGAAACGTGTAGTAAGGGGATGGCCTTTATCCAAGATACAATTATTCCTTTCTACATGGAGACCCGTAGACGATGGGAACGGCTGCCTGCTTCTGAATGAAGGAACTGTGGCTGCTTTCAGGACAGGGGTATTCACCAACATAATATACTGTACATGGACACACTGTAACATTAATAGAGAGAGAGCTCCTTCAGTTCCTCTACCTCTCCCCATGTAATGGCTACTCTGCAGGTACCATGTTCACCTTCGGGAATCTCATTATACTGGGAAAATCAGGATACACCTGGCAGCTTCCCGCTGAGAGAGAAGCAATGTATTGACCTCATCCACCATATACATCCTCCATCACCGAATGGTGACATTGATGTTGAGATACTGGGAGAAGACGGAGCTGTCACCGACTCCGGCCTGGAAAGTTTCAGATCACAGAAGCTGAATGAAACTGTGACCCTAATAGCCACCGGCAGCCCCGTCTTCCCCCTGGTGTGAAGCTGCAGGTCGTGTTGAAGAAGGTGACACCGCTCTGTGACCAGCTCCTTGTTCAGTCCAGATCCCCTCAACACTCTGTTCCTGGGTTAAGTGTAGCTTGGGAAGCTGTTCCTGGAAAACCCGGAGAGGATACAGCAGATCCCTTTCCCAACACACACTCACTCCGTGGTTTCAGAGCTTCCCCTGTCTGCAGCCTCTGTTCCATTTGGTGTTCATGTTACACACCCAGATGCTGTTACCATAGTCCCCATGCTCCATCCAAAGTTTGGGTCACCCAATCCTCCGGTCTCACTGAATGTCTGAGGCAGCTCACAGCACAAGCCCCAGCAAACCATCCCCAGCAACTCCACTAACTTTTCAATAACAGGAGTCAGTCAGAAATCCCTCGGCTACAAATATTGTTGACCAGACCAGATCCCTGCAAAAATATTTTAAGAAGGCCACTTAGACCCAAACCATTCCTTATTTTAAAGAGAGATGTGAAGTGCGTTTTCCAGATATGTTGTGACTGGTCAAAGCACTCAACATTAAGCCAAATATAACCTATTCAAATGCTTTAGTTAAAATACAAAGAAAATTTTGGAAGAGCTTATATGTTGGAACACTTACACAAACAATAGATACCGTACCTTCTTGGTATACGCTGCTTGGCACAAAGATAAATTCAAATACAGATTCTTACATGCAGTTTTTTGATCTAGGAAAAATCAACATCAACAACCATCTCAGAAATAAAAGTAGCTCGGGATCATGTATTGAAAGTTCGAACCCTGCTGGGATCTCCAACAGTTTCTGAATGCTGCAGCTAAAAACAAAACGAGAAACCCTGGTCTGGGAGAGCTGGCCACTGCCCTTCCATTGTTATCACCGTTTTAATAAAACCTAAAGGCCTCCTCAGTTATTTACTTAAACTGTTTTCAGACAGCAGTTCCGCAACTCTGCCTTTAAAACCTCTCTTCAAAAAACAAGAGAAAATAACCTTTTTATAGTGATATAATCCTCACAACTCCACCTTTAATAAAATAATCTGTCAATATACAAAGATGGATTCATTTTAGATTTCCTAATCTTCCTCTACTAGTAGCAGATAGAAAGGATAGTGAAAAAGGTGTTTGGTATGCTTTCCCTTATTGGTCATAGTATTGAGTACAGGAGTTGGGATGTCATATTGGGGCTGGACAGGACATTGGTTAGGCCACTGTTGGAATATTGCATGCAATTCTGGTCTCCTTCCTATCGGAAATATGTTGTGAAACTTGAAAAGGTTTAGAAAAGATTTACAAGAATGTTGCCAGGACTAGAGGATTTGAGCTATAGGGAGAGGCTGAACAGGCTGGAGCTAATTTCCCTGCAGAATCGGAGGCTGAGGGGTGACCTTATAAATGTTCACTAAATTATGAGGGGCATGGATAGGATAAATAGGCAAAGTCTTTCCCTGGGGACGGGGAGTCCAGAACAAGAGGGCATAGGTTTAGGGTGAGAGGGGAAAGATATCAAAGAGACCTAAGGGGCAACCTTTTTCATGCAGAGGGTGGTACGTGTATGGAATGAGCTGTCAGAGGATTTGGTGGAGGCTGATACAATTTAAGAGGCATTTGGATGGGTATATGAATAGGAAGGGTTTGGAGGGATATGGGCTGGGTGCTGGCAGGTGGGACGAGATTGGATTGGAATATCTGGGGGCATGGACGGGTTGGACAGAAGTGTCTGCTTCCATGCTGTACATGTCTATGACTCTGTGATTCTATGACTGCAATGTGTGTGTGCGTGTGATATATATATATATATATATATATATATAGACTCTGAGCATATAAATGTTCACAACGAGATTCGATTTCAATCATTTTACTCCTGCCACAAAATGCCTTTGTCTTTCTTTATCCACGTCTCCAGACTGTGTCAAATCTTAGTTTTCTCGCCCTGTCACCTGTATAATTGCAAATTGAATGGCAGCAATAATAAGATCACTCGAAACAGACTGGTATTTTTTCACCTGAATGTGTCCAAAGTTTTAAGGGGTCACGATCAGTGATAAAGATTTATCTCATGTATGTTATTCGCAATTTAAATGCTGAAATGTCGTAACGCCAACACCAAGCTCAAGGCCTCCTTCCCCATTGTGGAATAAATCTGTTGATGTTTGCCCTGGACACTCCAACCACACGTTACATAATGGAGCACTCCTCATCTCTCCAATAGTCCCTCTGAATGACATAGCTCCTCATGTCTCAGCATAAAAGAATTACATACTTCTGTACCTCTTAATGCTATAACCTCTTTACCTGCTACTCCTGGCCTATGCCGGTAAACCTTACTCTCACAGGGATATGTTTTAAGAAGCTATCACACATTCTTCTCAATCTCTCACAGAATCCAAACTTTGATTTCTGGACCCAATCATCATCAGCCATTTCAGTTTCTAATCTTGCCATTGTTACTCTCTGCTCTTCCACACGATTTCTCACGACTGCAGGAAGTGAATTGTTGAACTTCTCCAAAATAAGAATCTCTCTAAGAGTGCCATAGCCTTTGCTCTGTTTTTAATACCAATACCCACCTTTCAAAATTACTTTGTTTGATTCTTTCAAATTCAATGTACGCTTAACGAGGGAGTGTTTTTTTAGATTCCAGAAACGCTATCTGTAGCTTCTGGCACAAGCTCATATGCACTTCAGATGGCTTTCTTCACCTCCTCATACTGGCCAGATACCTCCACTGATCGGGATGCAAATACCTACCAGCTCTGTGTGGATCAACTAAATCCACATGGTCACTGATCACTGCATTTGTTTAGCCACTTTCTCAAATGAAATTAAAAAGGCTTCCCTATTCTTCGCATCAAATTTAGACAATGCCTGGGCATATTTAAACAAAACCCCATCAGGCCTTTGGCTACTAAAGGATTGCTCATCCTTACTATCCTCCTCATCCAACCTACCGTCTGCCTTCATCTCAACCTTCTATGTCAACTTTCCTCTCTAATTGTTAACTTTTGAAGTTGAAAATCTCTGGTTTTCTTCTCTCTCTTTCTCTCTTTCTTCTTCATTTCCTTTTCTTTTATTTCTACTTCTCAATTTAATTTAACTGGTTTCAATTCCTTCTCATGTTCAAGGTGCCTCATTTCAAATTGAATTCGAGCCATTTCCAAAGAGTCTGATGGCGGTTCCACCAAATGTAATTGCCGAGCTATAGCTGTAATTATCTCTCATTTTCTCACGGACAAACACAACCCCAACTCCAGCTTGTCTGCCAATTCCTAAAGCTTTGCCTTCATTACCTTTTGTATAACACCCAACTTCACTTCTTCCACACCCACAGAACTCTCAGTGACTGAAAGAATCTTTATACACAAAACACGTTTTAAACCAACCGAATTCAACATCTGGAACAACTATCATATGCGACTTTTGAACCCAATAGTCTCCATTGCATACTCTCCAGTGTCTGCATGAGAGTATTCTGGATGCTCTGGTTTCCTCCCACAATCTAAAGATGTGCACATCAGGTGAATTGTTTGTAGTTTTCAGGGATGTGTGGGTTAGATGCCTTAGTTGGGGTAAATATGTCATAATTGGGCAGAGGAATGGTTCTGGGTAGGTCACTCCTCGGAGGGTCGGTGTGGACTTGTTGGGTCAAATGGCCTGTTTGCACATTGTAGGGATTGTAATTCAAACCCAATTTGGTATTATCGATTTAGAACCAGACAAGAGTCCACCGTTAGACCAACCAGACCGCCTCAAATTATTTCAAGAAGGTAGCTTGAATGCCAAAATTTCCTTATTTTAAAGTTGGATGCAAAGTGGGATTTCCAGATGTGATGCTATTTGACAAACCACTCACCATTAATTAAAACACAATATATTTAAACACTCTAATGAAAAGCCATACAAAATGAAGAGGATTTTAGAATAACTTAACGATTGGAAACCTTAACTAAATAATGGATACAGTACCTTTTACAAATGAACTGTTCCAATATACTAACATCACCTAAACACACCCCATGGTAAAAAGGAGCATTCAGACATACAGTTCTCCAGTCCAGGAGGAAACAGCATCAAGTGAAGCTTCAGAGAGAATAGCAGCTAGGGATAATTTACTAAAGCTTCCAATCCTTCTGGGACCTGGTGACTTACAGCTATAAGGAAAAAACTAGAAAGCCTGGTCTATGCGAGCTGGCCATTGTTACTACTATTTATTTAAAACCCAAAAACCCTGAAAGTTATTTACTTGAGCCGTTTACAGTAGGCAGTTTTGACTTTAAGATCTCTGGTTTAAAAAAAGAGAAAATAACTTCTTTTAAAATAAAATGTGACAGCATTGTCACACAATTTAGATGCCTGGTCCTTTACTCAATGAGCTTCCCGCTGTTACTGAGCGCAAGGTCACCTGACTTGGCAAACATAGGTACAGTCCAAGTTACAAGGATGTGTTGCATAACTTCTGAAACACGCCTGTCCATGGGCCATCACATGGGACATACCGGGAAGTGAAAAACAGCCTGACACACACCATTTCACTGTTTCTGAGCTACACAGTGCCAGCACTCGATACAAAATATAGCCAAAACTCAAGGCCAGGGAAAGATACAGAGGGACAGAAATTCACATTAAAGGCAGAAACAGACAGTAATTAACTGGGAGGAGGTTGTAGAAACATGGGGGAAAAGACAGGGCAATGGGACTAACTGGAGAAATGAGATCTTCGAGAGTAAAATTACAAGAATGAGAACATTGAATAAAGGCATTGTCAGATCAGCTGGAATGGTTTGTTACATCAAATTCTGAATCTGCTTCACAGAACACCACAAACAACACAAACTGGGACAAGATGACAGCCCAGCATGGAGGGCTGTACAGACCATGCTAGTGTGTTTCTCAGTAAACTGCACTATCTGCCCAGCATGGAGAGCATTGCAAACTTTACTATCATAGACGAACTGTACTCGCATCAGATTACTATCTCCACTGGGAATTTTTGCTGTGTGTGTGTGTGTGTGTGTTCATCAGAGACTGAGGCAGAGTGTGTGCGCGTGCGCGATTGGCGTGGTTGAATGGGAAACTTATTGTTTGAGAAGGAAAGCAGATGGAGGAAACTATTTTTAATACGAACAACTGGCAGGATTTTTGTTAATCAACAGAGAGAGAACGAGAGAATTTTCATGGACAGATGAGGTAAAGTGTTTGAAAACGTTAAAATAAAGGTAATGCCATAAAAATAGCAATATATATCTGCGTGAACATGAATGACAGATGGATGGGAGGTTGGTGTGTGTTCGAATCAGATTTGCTTCAACAGGTTTGAAGCCAGGAGCGTCAGCAGCAGATTATTAACTTCATTAAGACTGTATTTTATAACTCAAGGTTCAAACAGGAGATGGAATAAGCCAGTGAGATACATTGTGGAGTGGTGAGTATTTCAAGTTGGAAATGGACAGGGAATGGTGTCAGGAACCAGCTCTTGTTCAAAGGGATCACCCACAGTTATGACTCATCTGTTTCAGCCGCAGAAATTGACCAGGGATGGGATGGAAACAGTGGAAGGAAGTGGAATTTGTAACCAGAACAGTAGACAGTGACCTCCATGCTCTTAATATTTAAATAACAAAGACAAAGATACAGTATATGCGGTTATCAACTGAAACTGAGTAGGTCAACACAGAGACCCATGAGTAACATTGCCAGAGCAGAGGGAGACAGTAATTGAACACTTTCATTGATGTAGTTGGTAGTGGTCTGTAGAGTAAATATCTGGATTCAGAGTTTCAACAGGAACAATAATAGCGGATAGAAATGTAGAATATATGAAAGAACAGTAATACAGCCATAACTAGTTTATAGAAAAAAAAATGGACAGTGACACTTACCAGGAACACCAACGATAGCCAGGAAGGGATAATAAAAATATTGAATAATAAGAAGAGCGAAATAGATCCGCGATGATAATAACAACCAATCAAATGCAGAAAGATACCAAATATAATCGGATAAACTCCTGTCTATTGTTGGAATATTCCACTCTAATGTTCTCAGATTCTGATCCATTGTTGGAACATTCCAATCTAATGTTCTCAGATTCTGATCTCTCCTCCCCCTCTCTCTGGATCTGCTGATCCCTGTCAGTGCTGTCGGTGATGGTCCCGCTCATGTTATGGGATAACACATTGAACGGCGACCACTTATCATTAAACGATGGAAAGCCTCCATTGGGATAATTAGTATCCATCGAGACTGGCATTAATCACAGGCACTGAACAAATAGGATCAGTTAACCAGTTCCATACATCACTTTTCATATCACTATAAAAGGGAACATTTACTGGTTTTGGATGGAATGTATGAGGGTTGCTGAGGGATGGACCATAAATCTTTCAATTTTTATTTTTGTTTCCTTGCATACGAGATTATTAACAGAACACTACAGGGGTCTATATGTGTCCCATTCTGTTTATGAAAGGAAGCAGTTATAAAATAACAGATCGGCTACACAAAAAAAAAGTCGGATGGGCAAGTTTCTAGATGCCTTAACCTACAGTATGATATTTATTGACCAATGTGGGGCTACTCCGGGTTTTCAAATCCTTTCGTAACCTTGACACAGAGCACTGAGACTGAAAAGGTGGAACTCTGGAATATTAGCGCATTTTGCCAACAAAATCATTCAAAATAAAAGGATTTATCGCTGCAGCTGTATGAGGTGTTACTGAGAGGGCACCTGGAGTTCATTGTTTCTGTAACTGAGAAGGGATGGACCTCCATCAGATACAGATAACTGGCTGCTTGTAATCCAGGGGTTGATGTACCATTTAATGTCTCGTGGCTGTTATACAGGGACAGGAGGGTCCCATGCAGCCTCTCGATCCTGTTACAGAGGAGCAGGAAGTGTTTATTTAATATATCAAGTCTGTTACGCATAAATATTACGTTTAAACTAGTAATGAAATAGGAAAGACCTGATGTAAACAATAAAGTTCTAACTTTGAACAAGGCCAATTTTGAAAGTGTTAGGCGAGCCCTGTGAAAGGCTGATTGGAATATCCTATTCACAGGTAAAGGGATGGTTGGAAAATGCAAGGTCATCAATACTTGGTTTGAGAGAGTCCAGAGCCAACGTGTTCCTGTTAGTGAGAGGGGCAAGGCTGGTGGGTGCAGGGAGTGCTGGATGGCTAGATATATTGATGCTCTGGTCACGGTAAGGAAGGAGGCATATGTCAGGTAAACAGAGCTGAGATCAAGTGGATACCCAGACGAGTATAAGGGCAGAAAGTGTATAGTCAACGGGGAAATTGGGCCAGAAAAATGTGAACACAAGTTGGCTTTAGAAATAGGGTTAACGAGGTATTGAAGAAATTCTACAATCTTTTAATGGCAAAAGATTAACTAGGGAGAGAATAGGGCACCTTAAAGATCAGTAAGGCTACGTATATGTGGAACCACAAGAGATGGGAGGGATATGAAATGAGTATTTCTCCTCAGTATTTAATGTGGAGGGAGTTACAAGAGCAAGAGAATGAAGAATGTATAGTGATATCTTGAGAAGTGTCTATATTACAAGGAGATGTTGGACATTTTAAAACACATAAAGGTGAACAAATCCCTGGGACCTGATCAGTTATATCCCAGACGTTTGTGGGAAGCTATGAAAGAGATTGCTCTGCATTTGGCTGATATATTTGTATCATTGATTTCCAGAGGTGAAGTGCCAAAATATTGGAGGGCTGCTAACGTAGTGTCATCATTTAAGAAAGGAAGGAAAAACCAGGTAAATATAGACTGGTGAGCCTGACGTCAATGGTGACTAAATGATTGGAGGGGGTTTTGAGGGAAAGGATGTATATGCATTTGGAAAGACAAGGACTGAAGAGGGCTTTGTACGTTGGAGATCACATCTCACTGACTCTGTGGAATGTTTTGAGGAAGTGATGAAGATGATTGATGAAGGCAGGACAGTGGATGTTGTCTTTATGGAATTCAGTATGAAAACCAAAATGTTCTACATGGTAGACTGGTTAGCAAGGTCAGACTGCCTGGGATCCAGGGAGAGTTCACCATTTAGATCCAACATTTTCTTGAATATTGGAGACAGGGCGTGACAGTGGGCATTTGTTCATTGAACTTGGAGACCTGTGACCAGTGGTATGCCACAAAGGTCAACAGTGAGTCCACTGGCTCTTCTCACTTACACAAACCATTTGCATTTGAGTATATGAAGTATGGTCAGTAAGCTTGTGGATAATTCCAAATTTGGTGGTGTAGTTGACAGTGAAAAATGATATCTCCGAACAAAGAGAAAGTTGATTAGGTGAGCTGAGGGGTGGCGGATGGAGTTAAATTTAGATAAATGTGAGGTGTTGCATTTTGGCAAGACAAATCAGGGCAAGGTATATAGGTAGGGTTCTGTCGAAAGTTGCCACTCAAAGAGAACTCCATTGTAATTATAGAAACCCTTCAGTGACGAAACAGGCTATTCGGCCCATCGAGGCCACACCAACCCTCTAAACAGTATCCTACTGGAGAAACCCCTACCCTGTCCCTCTGAGCCTGCATTTCGCATGGCTAATCCACCTTGCCCACATGTCCCTGGGTACTTGGGACAATTTAACATGGCCAATCTCCACTTGCTGGTATATCTTTGTACTGTGGCAGGAAAACGTAGCACCTGGAAGAAACGCACGCAGACACGGGGAGAATGTGCAAACTCCACACAGGCAGTCATTCAAGGATAGAATTAAACCCAGATCGCTGTGCTCTGAGGTAGCAATGCAAGCCACTGAGGCACTGTATCACCTGGTGGCGCAGGTTAACCGTTCCTTGAAAGTGCCGTCACAGGTAGACAGAGTAGTGAAGAAGGCACTTGGTGACCTTCCCTTTATTGGTGCGTGTTTTGAGTCTATGCGTTTGCATGACAAAATCTGTACAGGACATTGGTTTGGCTACTTTTGTAATATTGCCTTTAATTCTGGTCTCCCTGTTGTCGGAAAGATGTCAAACTTGAAAGGTTACAGAAGAGATTTAAAAGAATATTGCAGAGGTTGGAGGGTTAGAGTTACAGGGAGAGTTTGAATAGGCTGGGAGTATTTTCAAGTGTTGAGGCTGAGGGGTGACTTAAAGAGGTTTGTAAAATCACAAGGGGCATAGATAAGGTAAACAGTCACCCTAGGATAGGCGAGTCGAAAATTACAGGACAAAGTTTAAGGTGAGACGGGAAAGATTTATGAAGGGAAATGAGGCACAACACTTTCAAAGAGAGACTGCTGTGTATATGGATTGAGCACCCAAAGGAGGTGGTGGAGGCAGACACAGTTACACCATTTAAAAGGCATTTGGATGTGTACATGCATGGGAAGGGTTTAGAGGGATATGGGCCAAGTGCTGGCAAGGGGGACGAGATTAATTTAGGATATTTGGTCAGAATGGACGACTGGACCGAAGGGTCATTTTCCGTCCTGTACATCACTGACACTCTGTTGACTCTTGAGTGTATAACACAAGAACAGGAAGAGGCTATCCAGGTTCTGAATTCTGTCAGTTAACTTGTTTGCTCAATTACGGAGAGTCAAATAGAAAACTACATCATTCAGATTTTACAGAAACAGGAGAAAGGCTTTTAGTCAAGAGAAGCTGTAAGGAATGTGAGGAGGCTTCAGTCCCTCAATTCCATTCCACAGGAGCAGCCATTGAGCAGAGAGCGATTGGAGCCTGTTAGTCAATAGTAAGAGGAGGACATCTATTTTCACAAACTTGGGATCAGGAGGCATCACTCAGTTGCTCGAGACTGGGAAACAGGAACAGGAGGCAGTCACTCAACTTCTCGAGGCTGGGACACAGGAACAGGAGGCAGTCACTCAACTGTTCGAGACTAGGACACAGGAACAGGACGCAGTCACTCAACTGCTCGAGACTACGACACAGGAACAGGAGGGAGTCACTCAACTGCTCGAGACTGGGATACAGGAACAGGAGGCAGTCACTCAACTGCTCGAGACTGGGATACAGGAACAAGAAGGCGTCATTCAACTGCTCGAGACTGGGACACAGGAACAAGAAGGAGTCATTCAACTGCTCGAGACTGGGAAACAGGAACAGGAGGCAGTCACTCAACTTCTCAAGGCTGGGACTCAGGAACAGGAGGCAGTCACTCAATTGCTCGAGATTAGGACACAGGAACAGGAGACAGTCACTCAACTTCTCGAGACTGGGTCACAGGAACAGGAGGGAGTCACTCAACTGCTCGAGATGAGACACAGGAACAGGAGGGAGTCACTCAACTGCTCGAGAGTGGGACACAGGAATTGGAGGCAGTCACTCAACTGCTCGAGACTGGGACACAGGAACAGGAGGGAGTCACTCAACTGCTCGAGATTAGGGCACAGGAACAGGAGACAGTCACTCAACTGCTCGAGACTGGGACACAGGAACAGGAGGGAGTCACTCAACTGCTCGACACTGGGACACAGGAACAGGAGGGAGTCACGCAACTGCTCGGGACCAGGACACAGGAACAGGAGGGAGTCACTCAACTGCTCGAGACTAGGACACAGGAACAGGAGATAGTCACTCAACTGCTCGAGAGTGGGACACAGGAATTGGAGGCAGTCACTCAACTACTCGAGACTGGGTCACAGGAACAGGAGGCAGTCACTCAACTACTTGAGACTGGGACAAAGGAACAGGAGGGAGTCACTCAACTGCTCGAGACTGGGACACAGGAATTGGAGGCAGTCACTCAACTACTCGAGACTGGGACACAGGAACAGGAGGCAGTCACTCAAATGCTCGAGGCTGGCACTGGGAAATCTGGAGTCTTGTGAGGCCCCAGGATCCTGTTACTCAAGGACAGCAGGAGGTGACTCACTCCCCATCAGCTTTGGGCACTGGGAGAGGAGGGGAGTTTGCCTGTTGCAAACAGAAATAGATGAATAAGTTGCATTCGTCGTCCACACAATCCTGCCCCACCATTCACTAAGACCACGGCTGATCTGATGGGGATTCCCTCATTCCATTTTACGGAGACTCCCCTCTCTGCAGCCTCTGCTCCATTTGTTGGTCATGTTGCAGACTCAGATGCTGTAACAACAGTCACCATGACTTATCCAGAAGGATGGGTCTAACCGGATGAGTCAGGATTTGAAGGGTCCAGTCACAAGAATGAAAACACAATATAAAGACATTGCCAGATGTTTAGTTCTCTCACATTTGCAATCCAACTCACATAAACAGCCCAACCATTGTACGTTCAGGATTGAACACTGTACAGATCCAGCTAGCGTACTGCTGAATGCAACCCAGCAATGTCCAGAGTGGAATTCTGTGCAGCCCACATATAAACCCAGACTGTTGCAATGTTCGGTAACACTGTGTTAGATCACTGCCCAGTGTGGGGAAACTTGCAGCCAATGCTGTCAGTGACAGGATGTGCAGCTCCCATCCATTTACAGCTTTATATCTCCATTGCGCCTTGACGAGGTGTGCTGTGGGTGTGAAAATCACTGAAAGTGAGAGATGTAAATTGAAACAGTTTCAACACCAATAGTTCTGACTCAAGCGCATACCACTCCAGTATTTAAAGATGAAATAACAGGGATAATGTTGAGTGAGTTTATATGGATAGTGCAAAGAACTAAGAGGGGAATGGTGATGTTATAGTGGTTGCACTGTAAGCCTCCAAATAATCAATGGGAATTAGAGAAACAAATATGCAGGGAGACTGGGGAGACTTGCAGGAGCAAAGAGGAGGGCTCAGGTTCAGGTAGCTGGAATCAATGGAATCTCTGGAGAGAAAAAGAATGACTAGAGAGAAAATAGGACGTCGTAAAATCCAAAGTGGGCATTCATGTGTAAAACCACAACAGATGGGCAAGGTCCTCAATTTCCCCTCTGTATTAACCACGAAGAAAGACATGAAGATCTTTGACCTTTGGGGGGGTGGGGGAAGGGAGGTTCGTTGTCATATCTTGATACCGTTAATATCATAGTAGAGGTGCTGTTGGACATATTGGAATGCATAAATTCAGATAAATCTCTTGGTCCTGACCAGATATATCCAAGAGCACTGCAAGAGGTGAGAGAAGACAGTACAGGGGCCAAGGTCCCGGAAGAGTGGGCAATAGCAAATGTTGTGCCCTTATTCAAGAAGGGCTGCAAAGAAAAACCTGGGAAGTATGCACCAGTAAGCTTCACATCTGTTTTCAGTAAACCACTTGAGAAGGTTCTGAGTGATAAGGTATGCATGCATTTGGAAAGGCAGAGTTTGACTTGGAGCAGTCAGCATAGCTTTGTGCGTGGCAGATCATGCCTTACACATTTTGTTCGAGTTTTTTGAGGAAGTGACCAGGAAGGTTGACGAGGGCAGGGTGGTGGATGGTCTATATGGATTTCAGTAAAACCTTTGATAAGTTTCCACGTATTTCCTAGCACAGAAAGTAAGGATGTAATTTTTCCTCATATGCATCTGTGTAAGGGACTCTGAGCAGGTCCAGGAAAAGAAAAACCGGGTTCATCTCCAATTCAGTCCCAATATCTACTCTATCACAGCTACCACAGTGCTCCAATATATATGAAGCCTGCAGCACGGACAACAAGGAATGAGTAAGAGAGTCTGTAGTCCTTCTGCATTTACGACATGCTGACGATAATCCCACTTTGCATTTTGAGAGACAATCTGGGGTCAGATAGACACTATGAAGAATTTAAAGTCTGGTTGAAGATTTGTAGCTCGGGTGTCCGTTGTTGTGGTTCTGTTCGCCGAGCTGGAAGTTTTTGCTGCAAACGTTTCGTTCCCTGGCTAGGGAACATCATCAGTGCTATTGGAGCCTCCTGTGAAGCGCTGCTTTGATGTTTCTTCCGGTATTTATAGTGGTTTGTTCTTGCCGCTTCCGGGTGTCAGTTTCAGCTGTAGTAGTTTGTATGTGGGGTCCAGGTCGATGTGTCTGTTGATGAATGTTCTTGCCGCTTCCGGGTGTCAGTTTCAGCTGTAGTGGTTTGTATATGGGGTCCAGGTCTATGTGTCTGTTAATGGAGTTTGTGGATGAATGCCATGCCTCTAGGAATTCCCTGGCTGTTCTCTGTCTGGCTTGTCCTATGATGGTAGTGTTTTCCCAGTCAAATTCATGTTGCTGGTTGTCTGAGTGTATGGCTACTAGGGATAGCTGGTCGTGTCGTTTTGTGGCTAGCTGATGTTCATGGATGCGGATTGTTAGCTGTCTTCCTGTTTGTCCTATATAGTGTTTTGTGCAGTCCTTGCATGGTATTTTGTAAACTACGTTAGTTTGGCTCGTGCTGGCTATTGGGTCCTTTATTCTAGTGAGTTGTTGTCTGAGTGTGGAAGTTGGCTTGTGTGCTGTTATGAGTCCTAAGGGTCGCAGTAGTCTGGCTGTCAGTTCTGAGACGCCCCTGACGTATGGTAGTGTGGCTAGTCCTTTTGGTTGTGGCATGTCCTCGTTCCGTGGTCTATCTCTTAGGCATCTGCTGATGAAGTTGCGTGGGTATCCGTTTTTGGCGAATACCTTGTATAGATGTTCCTCTTCCTCTTTTCGCAGTTCTGGTGTACTGCAGTGTGTTGTGGCTCTTTTGAATAGTGTCCTGATGCAGCTTCGTTTGTGTGTGTTGGGGTGGTTACTTTCATAGTTTAAGACTTAGTCTGTGTGTGTTGGTTTCCTGTTGGACCATAGAACAGGCTATCACTATAGGACAGAACAGGACAACACTTCGCAAAAAAACGGCACTCAAAGAAAAAATGGACAAACTAACCCACAAACAGGAGGACACTACAACACACACCTGGGTTAAAAACCTCTCCCACAGACACCTCACAGACATGGAAAGAACTATACTGGCCAAAGGACTCAAATACAACTACAGGGATGCCAACACAGCAGACTTCCTAGCAGCACTAGAATGTACACTCTGGAACAATGGACTGACAGAAGAGACACAACAAACAGTGAGACAAACGGTCGTACCTACGATGATAAGAAAACGACATACACATAACCTCAACACCAAGGAGAGGGAAGCACTGAAAGCACTGAAAAATGACAAGAACATAATCATACTACCGGCAGATAAAGGCAGAATGACAGTCATCTTAGATAAATCAGACTACATCAATAAAGCACAACAACTACTTGCAGACACGAACACCTACCAAATGAAGGATTCCGACCCCACACCACAACTCACCAATAGAATAATCAACACACTAAGGAATCTACAAAAAAACGGACAGATCACCAAAGCGGACCAGCAAAGAATGAAACCTGAAAGCAACAACACCCCCAGATTCTACGGACTACCCAAAGTACACAAACCAGACATCCCACTCAGACCCATAGTATCACTACCAGGAACACCAGCATACAAACTGGCCAAAGAACTACAACAAAAACTGAAACACCTAGTCAGCGGATCCAAACACTCCATACAATCAACACAGGAATTCTTGGACATCATCAGGAATACACACATAGACAAAGAAGAAACCATGGTATCATTCGACGTGATGGCACTGTTCACATCAATTGACAAAACCCTAGCCAGAGAAACAATAGCCAACCTACTGGACATACATAACAGAACACAGGAGGCCGAACCTATCAACAAAGACGGCATACTTAAACTACTGGACCTGTGCCTCACCACACACTTTACATTCAACAATCAGAAATACGAACAAATCAACGGAACACCCATGGGATCACCAATCTCGGGACTCATAGCAGAGGCAGTTATGCAAAGGTTAGAACATACAGCCCTACCACAAATCCAACCCAAACTCTGGATCAGATATGTCGATGACACCGTTGTAATCATCAAAAACACAGAAATAGAAAAAACACACCGAATCGTCAACGCCACACTCACAGGAATACGATTCACGAGAGAAGAGGAAAAGGATAGCCAACTTCCATTCCTAGACGTGTTAGTAGAGAGAACACCCAACGGAGAATTCACCACAAGGGTACACAGGAAACCAACACACACAGACGAAGTCCTAAACTATGAAAGTAACCACCCCAACACACACAAACGAAGCTGCATCAGGACACTATTCAAAAGAGCCACAACACACTGCAGTACACCAGAACTGCGAAAAGAGGAAGAGGAACATCTATACAAGGTATTCGCCAAAAACGGATACCCACGCAACTTCATCAGCAGATGCCTAAGAGATAGACCACGGAACGAGGACATGCCACAACCAAAAGGACTAGCCACACTACCATACGTCAGGGGCGTCTCAGAACTGACAGCCAGACTACTGCGACCCTTAGGACTCATAACAGCACACAAGCCAACTTCCACACTCAGACAACAACTCACTAGAATAAAGGACCCAATAGCCAGCACGAGCCAAACTAACGTAGTTTACAAAATACCATGCAAGGACTGCACAAAACACTATATAGGACAAACAGGAAGACAGCTAACAATCCGCATCCATGAACATCAGCTAGCCACAAAACGACACGACCAGCTATCCCTAGTAGCCATACACTCAGACAACCAGCAACATGAATTTGACTGGGAAAACACTACCATCATAGGACAAGCCAGACAGAGAACAGCCAGGGAATTCCTACAGGCATGGCATTCATCCACAAACTCCATTAACAGACACATAGACCTGGACCACATATACAAACCACTACAGCTGAAACTGACACCCGGAAGCGGCAAGAACATTCATCAACAGACACATCGACCTGGACCCCACATACAAACTACTACAGCTGAAACTGACACCCGGAAGCGGCAAGAACAAACCACTATAAATACCGGAAGAAACATCAAAGCAGCGCTTCACAGGAGGCTCCAATAGCACTGATGATGTTCCCTAGCCAGGGAACGAAACGTTTGCAGCAAAAACTTCCAGCTCGGCGAACAGAACCACAACAACTATGAAGAATTTTCAAGTGCACGGAATGGGTCCTATTACAGATCAAAATCATTTGAGCATTTTCACAAATGTTGTCCCATCTCTCCGAGGTGTTCTGAACCCCCAACACTCTCTCGCAGGCATCACAAAGCTGCACAGTCTCGTCTGAGGGAACACACTCCAACGAATGATAAAGGGTACTGACAGAGAGTGTATTCTAAGCAATCAGCACCCACTTCTCTCTATCGGATCTGTAAGAGTCTGTTAAAGCTGTATTTTTTTAAAAAATCAAATCTCTGATCCGAAAAAACCAGAAGACATCTTCAGTAGGTAGTCCATACTTGCGAGTTATTTGATCAAATGATGTCATTCTTTCTCCCTAAAATAACACGTGGTGGCTCAGTATTTAGCACTGCGGCCTCACAGCACGAGGATCCACAGATATGCAGGTTAGATGAATTGGCTATTGATACATCACCCATAGTGTTCAGGGATATGTAGGTTGTAGCATTAGTCAGGATAAATATAGGATACTAAGCGAATGGGTCTGGGAGGGTCGAAGTCGACTTGTTGGGCCCAAGTGCTTGTTACGACACTGTAGGGATTCTATTAATTCTAAATCACTCAAGCAAGTTACACCCCTAGCTTCCCACAGTTTAAACATGGAATCCAGTATCCCCGGTTGACAACTTGGTGTTACCAATTGTAGGGGTAAGAAACATGGTTTTGGCTATATTGCACTTGATCTGACGCATTGCCATTCATGTTTTAACAGTATTGATAATTATTGAGTTATGAGAATACTCCACAAATGTTGTCATTTTTTCTAAGAACAACAGACTAATAAGGGTTCACTATCTCTGAGAGGGTTCAATATCTAACCATATTGACACCGAGTCCTCAGTGGCCCAGACGCTAACATAGGATAATAAAGAGCTTAATTGATCGATTTTAATCTGGGAGATCTACTCCCCACACTCTGAGGGGTAGTTGTAAGTTGGTTAGCTTGATAAAGAGTCGCTTATGATGCCAAATAAAAGAGCTAAACCAGCCATTAAGTCTCCTAAATATCTGTCTGTGAAACATCAAAGGAAGCATTCACATGGGGTATAGCAAATAGGGAAGGACATTCATTGGAAGAACAGCTATCCGACCTAGCCAGGATATTGGAAGTGCCTCCCATCTTTGAAGGTCTTGTTTAATTTTGTCAAACAAATGAACATAGTTCACGCTAAATAAATGAACAAAGACGGATGTAATGAATATACTAAAATAGGGAAACCACCCTCGTGACCATTTAAAAGGAAACCTTCAACATCAGGTATTTCCCTGAGACCTCCCATAGGGATGGACAGAAACTTTGTAAAATTAATCTTATAGCCCGAAAAGGTGATAAGCGAATTAATGCATTACATCACGTGGGATTTGACAAAATAATAAGACCCTCATCTGCATACAACATAACCTTATGTCACTTCGATCTTACTTCTGGGGCAGGAATGTTGGGATAATATTCCCAATTGTGTAGGATGCCACCGAATCTACAATTGTTGCATGGATAGGGAAGAGATCAACCCTCGTGTGCCACTTCTGCGGGTTAAAGGAGAAAATAAAATCCCTACTTGTGAGGTATATCTGCCTCCAGACATCTACCAGCTCTAGTTCTGCACACAAATCCACTAATTGCTTACATTATAACGAGGGTATTGGGGGACATTTGGACACTCTGTCCACCGTGGGTCCATAAGACAGTTGAATTCTCCTTCTACAAGTACATACCACAATGCAAGATAACTTAATTTGGAAATGCATCTACCAGGAGTTTAAGATTGTGCGCCGGGGGGGGGGGGGGGGGAGCGGGGGGGGTGTTTTGGAAATAGTGTATTACTTCCCATAGTTCAAGACTTTGAGGATGATGATCCTCCCGTGAGTGTCTAATGCAATCTAGTAATTTAAATGGAAGATTCTTCTTCACTAGGATGGCTTCTCCCCTACTCCTTGTATTAAAAGACGAGAAAAAAACCCCGACCAAACCGCCCTGCTTTAACGTCAAGTGTTCCTTGCCATCAAGGTGCATCTCCTGAAATTGGACAACATTCACCCTCTCTTTTTGAAGACTAGAAAGTATATTTTTCCTCTTGACTGGCAGATGGCTCCCCTTAATGTTCCAGGTACAACATTTAAGCACATCATTATCCATAACTCATTGTAGCAACATTTCAACTCGAGAGTTTCACATCGAATTATGCATCCCTGATGAATAAAAGACTCATTGAGCCTAAAAACTGTACCACCTAAAATACTAGAACTAAAAAGTTCTCAAAACTTTCCAAAGCTAAACACACACACAAAAAAAACAAAGAATGAAATAAAATCCAAAATGCCAAGCACACTCGATTGGGAATTGGGGACGTTTACATATCTCAAAACTTTATCTTGTGCCCGCTACCAATATGGAATCCTGGGCAATTAACAACAAAAATCGGGCTTGAACTGCCCGTCGGTTGGCACTTAGTTATTGCAACTACCTTTGTAACACCCTCCAGCTTGAGCTGCACCCAAGACACAAGCAAAGAAAGAGAAAAAGAGTAGTAATACTAACGAAGAAGTTAAAAGTGAGTACTCAACCCAGTCCCGGCTATAATTTAATACTGGTTAATACCAGAAAAATCCAACAAAATCTCTTTAGGAGAAACATGATTATCTAAATATCCAGCTTACATTAAAATGTCCATAAAGTTTTCGCTTTCTCTGGAGAGTCACACGAGTTCGTGGATCCATTGAAATCAATGCAGAGCACCGCTGGATACCGTAAGGAATACTGAATCCAGAGTTCCCTTACTCTTCTCCTGATCTCATCAAAAGATTTTCTTTCCTGAATCACCGCCGCTAAAATGTCCTGAAAGAACGTAATCCTGGAGCTCTCGTGAATTAAACCCATCAGATCTTCCCGCGGGTTCTGAAAGCTTCCACCAGTCTTTGTTTGTCCCCATAACTATGTAATCGCGTAATGACAGGATGAAGGCGTTGGTCTGAGTCTGACTTCCGTGCCGTAGCCGATGAACTGTCTCACTCTTCACCCGTCCCTCCTCAGTTTCGAAGTGAAGGAATCACTGCAGCCAGTTCTTGAAAAAACTCACCAGCTGACCACCTTCTGTCCGCTCCAGCAAACCGACGATCTGAATATTCTTCATCCTACTCCTGTTCTTGAGGTTGTCATCTTGTTCAGTTAAGGTGCAGACCTGTTTTTCAAGGGCGAGGATCCTCTCCCGAGAGGAATCGATCACGGTCTCTGTCGCTGCAGTTCGGCCCTTGGCATCGTCTGTTCTGTTTCCAAGGCTGTCAAGTTGCTGCTCATGTTTCTGGGGCACGGCTGAGAGCGGCTCTAGCCATGGCTGAACTGTTCATCAATCATGGCTTCAATCATTTCACGTAACTTGGTGAACTCAGTGACGAAGACCTGGTGAGTAACTGGGTCCATCGAACGAGCAGAGGGAGTTGCAGCTACAGCCTCAGGCATGCTCGATGCTTCTGACGGGTGCACCGCTTGTTGGGACTTACTCGATCCTTTCCCGTGTTTTGTCATTTCCACTTCACAAAACGAAATTAGTAAGGATTCTATCACTCATTTAGTGTTGAAGTTTGAGTAAATGGCTGGGATGGGGTGTATTAGAGAACCGCTTTGCCCGTGTGTTGATGCAGAGCCCAGCAGAGCAGGCCTTCTGGATCGCCGCCATCTTATATTCCCCCATAACATTTTATCGATATTATCATTTCATTTTGCATTATATTCCTGCAGGTTCTGAAGCCGTGTTATTTGATACTACTGTCTACATTTCCCCCCATACTGCACATTGCTGCCCATTCCTCGATAATCCTTGATTCTGTTGTTATTTATGAACCTTCCGTCTGTGCCTCAAAAGAAAAACTCAATCTCTCTGCCTCCATTGCTCCGTGGGGAAGAGTGTTCCAAAGACGCACAGCACTTTGAGAAAACAATTATAAACATTATGATCTGAGTGTGAGATTAGTTTTTTGTGTCTCCTTATTTGAGAAAAGATATGATTACATTGGAAGCAATTCAGAGATATTTCATTTCACGTATTCCTGGGGTGAACGGCTGGAATTATAAAGGCTTTAAAAGGTTACTCTTGAAATGAGAGAAAAAAAAACATACGAGTCCTTGAGGAGAGTGGTTCAGGTATATACCCACTGGGTGTTTGTATCGTCCAAATTTATTGTCATTGTCATAGAACCTCTACAGTGTGGAGGCAGGACATTCCGTCCATTAAGTCCACACTGACCAAACAGCAAACAGTATCCCACCAGGACGTGCCCCCCAATCTTATCGATGTAACCCTGCATTTCCCATAGCTTACCCACCTAACCTCCGCATCCCTGGGCACTATGGGCAATCCACTTTAAACTGCACATCTTTGGACTGTGGCAGGAAACTGGAGCACTGGGAGGAAACCCGCACAGGCATAAGTGGAATGTTCCACCTCCACATAGAGGGTCGTCCGAGGTTGGAATTGAACCCAGATCCTCCATTAGTTCTGTTGGTAACTTGTGGCTGACTAAAGAAATTTGCCTGACTTGTTCTTGTTACTGAACCTAACCCAGTCTGAGACCATTATCATCGGCCATATCACCAACCTGGTTACATTTAAAGTTTGTTGTGAGCAGCGAGGAGTGGGACTAGAAAAGGAAAGAGTGACACCCTCCATCCTCAGTCACAACTGGAGTGAGAAGAAATTCACAAAGTGGGAATTCATTCACGTGGGAATCCTCTTTCCCAGAGGTTTGGGATGGCTGAATCTTTATATTATATCGAGGCTGGCTTTGTCTGATTGTCTGCAGACAGGTGAATCAGGGATAATGGTGCATGGAGAGAAAAGTGCAGCTGGGACCACAATGAGATGAGTCATGGCATACTTTACTGGTGGAGTAGTGTCAAAGGGCCGAATGGCCCCCTCGTGTCCCTCAGTCCTATGTTCTCCTGTTCCATTCGGTCCTTTGGATCTGCTATACAGCGGCAGATTGAGGCCACTCCGATGGTTAGGTGCAGTTTTGGAAATGGACTTGGAAAACCGAGGCTGGGTCAGGAAGTGACACTCACCCCCAATCCCTGTTTCCAGGCTTCCCCTCTCCACAACGTCTGCGACAGATGTGGGTCGTATTACAGACCCAGATTTACTGTGAATATAGCCCCCATACTTCACTCAGAGTTAATTCAAACAAATCCTCTGCTCACCCGAATGTAGTATTACACAACACAACTTCTGGGATAATAACCAGTTACTTTGCAAAAGCATAACATGTGAAATTAAAAAGTAGGAACAAGAGTAGGCTATTCGGCCCCTCAAGCTTGCCTTGTCATTTAATACGAACATGGCTGATCTACTCCAGTGCTCGACTCCACTTTCTTGCTGACTCCTTGTATTCCTCCACGCTTCTCTGGGTCAGGGAATTCCCGACATTCACTACCTTCTGAGAGAAAGCATCACTTGGCAACTCAGATTGAAATCGATGTTCCATATTCGGTATCTATGTCCTCGAGTTCGAGACTCCACCCAGGAATGGTAACAACTTCTCAACATCTACCACGTCAACCCCTCTCTGTGTCTTGTATTTTTCAGCAGAACCACTCCTCAATCATTTAAACCCCAATGAATAATCACCTCACCATTTTAGAGATTCTCAATAACACAATCCTTTCACACCAGGAACCCATCTTTTGAACCAACCTAGTTATTTGCTGCATCAGCATGCTGACTTTATGTTTCATACACTGGAAGAATCCAATCCCTTTGTACTGCTCCTTTTCTGAAAGTCCTCTCCATTAAATAACAGCCTGCCTTTTGGTTCTCAGCGTCATCCACAAACTCGGATGTATGTTGCACTCAACTCCCTCCTTCTGTCTATCAGTATAGATTGTAAAGAACTGATGCCATCGGACATAGCTGTGGTACTCCAGCAGATACAACTATATCATGAAGATTCATTAATCCTGACTCTCCGATTTCTATGTGCTAACCAATCATCATCCCATATTAATACATTATCCATCATCCTACGAGCTTCTGTCTTGTGTAAGAACTTTTATTTTGTAATACCTTGTGGAAAAATTCTGGAAAGCCTGGTGTCTGCCAGATCCCCTTTATCAAATCCGCTTGTTACATTCTCAGCCCTCTCCAGAAATACTTTGCGTAATTTTACAGGTCTGAGTATAATTTACCTTTCATAAAACCACTCGGACCCTGCATGAAGCTTTTCTAAATGTAGATGCTGGACGAGTTTTCCAAATTAAGTTCGTCCCACCTGCTTTCATTTGGGCCTTATGCGTCAAGAAGAAGTATCACATTGGGCTTAAAATGCTAACGCTTTTTCTCTGTCTCTGCAGATGCTGACAGACCTGCTGAGTTTCTCCAGAATGAATAGGCACAGAACAAAATCTCAACTAAACAAATAATTATGGATACTGTAAATAAAAATACAAAAAATTGCTTGAGAAACTGGGCGCTTTGTAAAGTGTCACTGGACCTGAAAGTTTAACTCTGCATTCACTCCAGAAGATGCTGCAACATTTTCATTAGTTTCTTCAGCGATTTCTATTTTTGGAAAATTTCCAAAGAAATAGGTCAAAGATGCTCAAACATTGTGTCCAGCATGGCGTGCCATCCACTGGGAACTGAACAATAATGCATGACCCTTACTGCCCCATTCAAATCCCCCTGAAATGAAGGTGAATACACCATTTATCGGCCTACCTGCTTTCTACTCCTGCAATATTACTTTCACTGACTGGTGTACAGGGAGATACAGATCGATTTCAATGTTACAGCTCCCCCCTTGCTGGGTCTATATACACTGGTCAGCCTGCCAATACCATTCCAAGTATTATTTCTGGCTTCAGAGCTCACTGCCTGACATGGACTCGGAGGGCTGCACAGAAATAAAACAAAAATGCAGCTAAAGTACCTTTATCAATCAACATTTTTCAACCACTCCCTTTGCAAATGAAAGGCTGCCATTCTATTGTTCCCATCAAAGTGCACAACATCTCATTTCTCCCATTGCTCTCCTTCGACCACTTATTTGCCCAGTCTCTCCTCTTGTCTCAATCACCTTGGAGTCATTTTTGCATCCTCCTCATCCACTCGCAAGCTGACTTCGTTTAGTACTGTTAGCAGACTTGGGAATATTGCATTTGAGCCCCTCAATCAAATTGTGTATTGAGAATATCTGGATGTCAAATCTCGATTCTTGTTATATTCTCTAAGCCTTCCATTAACAAAAAACATGGTTTTATTCTTACTCACTGTTTTATGCCAGCTCTCCCATTCTAAAATAATGACCATATATTAGCCCCAGTCCCACAGAATTCGAATTTGCACAAAAGGCTAGGGGCTTTATTAAAAATCTTTTTGAGATTCCAATCGTATTGCATTGACAACTTCTCCATAATTTTGCTAAAAGCCACTTTCGCAAATATAACTCCCATTTCATAAATCTCTGTTGACTTTGTCTATGCCCATTAATTTCAGTCCAATATTTTTCTCTAAAACTGTTCAATTGCTAATTCAGTTGCTATTCCCTTTTTCTGACCAGACTAAAGTTCTCTAGCATTTCTAGGAAGTTTTCTTTATTATTTTCTTTCTGTGAAGGCATATCTGAAGTATTTATTCCATAGTTCTGCTATTTCCCTGTCCTCAATTATCTGGTATCAGACTGTAGGAAAGCTGCACATTTTTTCTCTTAATTTTGCCATTGACATATTTTCAGAAAATATTACAAGTTCTGTCTGATAAACTTTGTTAAGATATTCTTCAGAAACCCATCAATTCCCATCTTAAGCCACTCAACGACTGACCTCCCACATCCATACAATAACAGAAGCACAGTCTCTGTTCCATCAGAAGTACAGCACGGTCTACATTAGGCCCACTTTCAGACACAAGACCCGTAGCTGTGAATCTTATGGCATTTCAAATGCACAACCATGTATTTTCTAAAGGTTTTGAGGGTACCATGACGACTTCCCTCTCAATAAGTGCATTCCGGACCCCAACACACTCTGGGTGAAAAACAATCCTCAAATCCTCACTAAACCTTAAATCCTTCACTTTAAAAGTGGGGCCATTTGACTAAAAGGAACAGCTGCTGTCTATCCACACTGTCCATGTCCCTCGTAATCTTATTCTTCTGATTCACAGACCCCTCAGCCTTCTCCGCTCCAAAGTAGACAACCCGAGCTTATCCAGCCTCTCTCCATAGCTGATATACGCCATCCCAGGGAACATTTTGGTGAATCTCCTCTCCACCCCCTCCAGTACAATCATATCCTTCCTGTAATGTGGCTCCCATAACGAGCTTTCGAAGCGCTGCTTATTCACCAGGTCGTTGTGCGCTTTGATGAAGTGCTTCAAAAGCTAGTGCTGTCGAGTAAACTTTTGGACTATATCCTGGTGTTATGCAATTTTCAGCTTTGACCACCTCAGTCCAACACCAACACCTCCAAATCAGAGACGCAGCACTGATCCCTGTGGCACACCATTAGACACGAGCCTCCAATCACACAAACAGCCTTCTTCCACCACCCTCTGTCTCCTACCACTAAAGTTGATTTGGATGCAACTTGGCAAGTCACTAATGAGGCCTACCTGTTCCTTGATTATTCTGTTCTACTGGATACACTTGGAGAATATCAGAACATTCTCCCTAATCTTGCCCTACCAGTAGATTTCCATGCCCCTGTGTTAGTCAGTCTTCTCCAAGTGATGAATTTCCACCTTATTGCAGCCATAACTGGCCTGTCCCAGATCCTGCCATTATTTGCCTTCAATGTGGAATAGGCAGCGAGGGATGTGTTCTGTTAATTTCCAAGTTGTCATATGTTTTGTGAATTTTTAAATTTCACTGAGATCTACCTCTCTTTCTTTGAAGCTCGAGAGAACACAGGCCGAGTTTCCTCTGCAGGCAATCTCACCATCTGAGGGATTAATCTGGAGAATTTCCATTGCACATCCTCTGTGGTCAGTATATTCTTTCTGAGATTCGGTCACCAAAACTGTGCACAATACTCCAGGTACAGTCCCACCAACACACTGTGAAACTGCTTCAACATGTCTTTACATCAATGTTCTGACTCTCTTAAACGAAGGCGAACCACACTTTAACTTTCCCCTTACATGTAATCCTCCAAATTCCCTTCACATTCATTGCATTTACGAACTCACTGACTTCGTATAGAAACCCTTCCGAAAATCCAGTATATGCCACTTCTACTGATTCCCCATTATCGATGCTGTAAGAAACAACTTCAAACAATTCCAAAGTTTATCAAGTATGATTCTCTATCAGAAATGCATGCTGATTCTCTTCATTGTTGTTGTTAATTTCCAGGTATCAAAAAAGTCATCCTGAGCAATAGATTCTAACAGTTTCCCTACGAATGTCAAGTTAATTGGTCTGCAGTTCTCCACACTATGTCCGTTACTCGGTGTAACTGTTTGGATGCCTTCCCTTCATCGATAGTGCTTGGATCACGTCTATTCACAATAGTTTCCAGTCTCTGCAGAATGTACAGGAAAATAAAACAAAGTCATCGACAGTGCAATTAACACTACTATTGGTGTTTTATTTCCAACATTTTGATAGGACGTACATCTGTTTCGTCAGACTTAGCAATGCTCAATCCAGCTCCATGTTCAAGTACTACCTTGTTACTGATATGAATTGACTTTATGTCTTTAGCTCCAAGAGACCGATATGATTACTTGGTATTGCTGGGGGATTTTCTGGATCTTCCTCCATGAAGACAGATGCAAAGTAACTTGTTCTTTTCTTGGTCATTTCCCTGTGCTTCACAATGAACCCTCCTCTCCCGATTACAAATTTCCACATTTGATCTTGCTTTTATTTTGTTTCCTTTGAAATATAGATCGCAGATTGATGCAGTCTTTGTGTTCCTGTTTGTTAGCAGGTATGTTCTCTTTTTGATTTCCTTATCAGTTGCATGACCTTCCTTTCCTGGATCGTTCATTTCTGAGAAGTCTCAGCTTACCAGAATATCTGTAATTCTTCTGAAGTCACTTCCTATGAATAATATATTTTCTAATTTGTTATTTTAAACATCATTTACTCACTTTCTCACTCTTTCGTGTTTGTACCTGAAATAAATAGACGTATTTTTCAGACTTCGCAGTATTTCTAAAATATCCTTGTCTTGACCAGATACATTCAGGAACACTGCAGGAGGATAGAAGGACAATGAAGAAATTGTATGAGTGCTGCTTGGCTTTTTTCTATCATTGTTGGCCAACGATTGAGGTCCTGGACGACTGGAGTGTAGCAGATGCTGAGCCCATATTCAAGAAAAACTACAATGATAAACCTGGGAACTAAAGACCAGTAAATCTAATATCTAGTGGGTAGGTTACTTGAGAGGATTCACAGAGATTAGATACACCTGCATTTGGAAAGACAGGGTGTGGTTCGGAGTAAGATGAGAATGGTTCTGGAAAAGCAGAACAGGTCAGGCAGCATCCGAGGAGCAGGAAAATCAATGTTTCGGCAAAAGCCCTTCATCAAATTCATCACAGCTTTGTGATGGGAGATCATGACTCGTAAATGTGCTAGAGTTCTTTGATGAAGTGACCAGCAACGTTGAGAAGGCAAGGGTAGTATACGTGCGTAGTCTATATGGATTCCAGTAAGGCCTTCAGTAAGGTTCCACATGTTACACTGCTCTGGAAGGTTGGAAATTGAGGGGAAGCTGGAAAATGTGGTACAAAATTGGCTTGATGGTAGGAAGCAGAGGGTAATATTGGAAGAATGCTGGTCAGACTGGAGGCCTGTGACTAGTGAAATGCCTCAGATGTTGGTTCTTATTCCACTGCATATTACATAAATCTGTGATTCATAAGAGAATGTACAGACATGATTTATAAGTTTGAAGACGACACAAAAACAGGCAGCATCATGGAGAGTGAGGAAGTTTATCAAAAATTTCAGAAATTACAACAGTACTTTGATCAGCTTGGGAAGTCGCCTGAGAATTTGCAAACATATTTTAATATTGATCACTGTACGTTCTTGCATTTTAGAAAGTCAAATCAAGGTTGGACTTTCATGGCGAATGGTTGGGTCCTAAGGAGTGTAGTGGAACAGAGGGACCTTGGGATTCAGGTGCATGGTCCACTGAAAGTTTATTCAGTGGTATACAGTGCAGGGAAGAAAGCTTTTGGCACATTGACCTTCATCAGTGTATTTCACTGAATATCAAAATTTCGCAATTGTGCTGCAGTTACAAATATGTTGAGGCCATATTTGTAGTGTTATGTTCAGTCTTGTTCACTGTGCTATAGGAAGGATGTTATTAAACTGGAAAGAATGCTGAAAGATTATAAGGATATTGCCAAGGCCTCAATGGACTGTGGAGAGGTTGGACAAACTAGGACTTTTTACTTATGTGTGTGTGAGACTGAGGGAGGATCATATTGAAGTCTGTAAGATCATGACAGGCCTGGATAGAGTGAATGTGCCGAGTTTTTTTTATTCCCAGGGTTGGGCAATCACAGAGTAGAGGGCATCAGTTTAAGGTCAGAGGAGAAAAAATAAAAGGGAACCTGAGGAACAATCTTTTTACACACAGAGGCTGGTACGCATATGGAATAAGCTGCCAGGAGAAGTGATTGAGGCGGATACATTAACATCCTTTAAAAAGCATTTGGACAAATACACGGATAGGAAAGGATTAGAAGGATACGGGGCAATGGCAGGGAAATGGGGTTAGCGTGGATGGACATTTTTGTCAGAATGGACAGTTTGGGCTGAATGGCCTGTCTCCGTGCTGCTGGACTCTATGACACTAACAACCGTTGCTTGTCTCCCACTGAATGTTATATTGTACTTTCCCAATTCACTGGAACTATCTTGATCCTTTAGCCTCTCGTCTTCCATGTTAAACTCGAAAGTTCAAGCATTCTCTATTGTACGCAGACGCCTTGTAAAATGCACCTTATTAATGTTATTATTCCTTAAAATCTGCTTCAGTACAAGGCAATTAATTCGTCATTCTGACCACACAATACCAAATCCAAAATAACCTGCTCTCTAGTTTGTTTCACAACATATTCTTGAACCTATCTCATATACACTTACAGAATTTATTTTTCACAACATGAGCAGTCACTTAGTTAACGCAGTTTAGACGCAACTTGAGACCATCCAATAAGATTGCAGTATCCACAATACTTGCCTATCTAATTTCTGGAGCATATGATGCTGAGATTTTCTGCTAGCGTTTTGGTTTTGATATATAACACATCAATATTTGCTTCTCCTTGCTATCTGTAAGATCTACCTAAATTGATTCTGTGGAAGCTGAGGGAAAGGTCTGTGCCGTTATTAGTGACAGATTTGGACAAGACATTCAGGGAGCCTCACCTCGACGCTGAGATGATCTGAAGAAATGTCCTGCAATACAGGATAAGCGTCGATTTCTTCCACGCTCTGTCAGGATAACAGGTACTGTATACTCTGCTCACTTTCACTCACTGTATATCTGTTATAGCACCTACCCCCGAACAAGGTTCACGCTCTATCTCCAGATAAGGCTCAGGCACTACCACTCTCACTATTGAATTCAGGAACTTTCTTCCTCACTTTCTCTGCCACCTACACAATACCCCCCCTCCTCCCACACACACACTAATAATATTATATGGATTCAAAACTGTCGACTGACTCATTCCTGGCACCTCACAATTCCCCCCAACTACACCAGCACTAACAGCAGGGTCACCAATTCCCACTCACCCTCCCAACCTCCCTTTCTCCCATTCCAGGAGGAAGAGCCTGGAATAGGACAGAAAGGCAAAGTCGGGTGGTGGAGTGCCCGAAATCTATTCCCTCAGCCCTTCCCCCTGCCATGTGGGGAGGACCCTGGTATGAGCTGGAAAGGACTGGAATGCCTCGTGTGGAGATTCTGAAACATCCATGTCCCACCGACCGATTAAGGAGCAATGTTCAGTGAAAGACGATTCTTACTTTAAACCCACTGGCAGTTCCAACGACAGTCCTTTCACATCCAAAAAGGGACACAGATACCTCACTGCACAGAGACGCAGACACAGAAATACACAGAAGTATTGGCAAACACCCCAATATACGAAGACACACAACACTTACAAGGAGATAGGCATACACACAGGTAGAAACACACATACATATACAGTCACGTACGAATAGACACAAACACAGTTAAGAAACACACAGGCTGATACACAGACAGACAGACATAGACACAAACTTGCTTTAATGTTCTTGTGGTGTTATGCTATCAGGTATTCTCCTTCTGAGACAGCAGCAGAGGCTAGGTTTGATACATATTTGATTGGAAAGGGTCAGTGGGAATATGGGACAAGTTTGAAGTCCGATATGCTTTATGTTTATTCCTAATTATTCTGTCCTTATGTCGGAAAAGAAGTCGTAATTTGATGTTAGGTTAACACAGTTTAAAATAACGGGTCCCACAATGAAATAAGGACGTCCCTTTCACTTTACTGTTGTGCTACCTGTGGTGTCCTCATCCTCGGGGAGCAGTGAAAACTCAGTTATTGAAGATATTCAACGTTGAGCTTGACTGATCTTTGCTTCACAGGAGAGCCAATGTTTATTGGGAACAGACAGGAGACAGATAGTCAGACACAATCGGATCAGCCATGAGCGTTCTGAATGGTGCAGCCAAAAGGCCAACTGCTGCCCCTACCCCATGTGTTGTTCCTCAATCCACCCTTGGGTCTGTTACAGAGATGTACTGCTGCCCCTACACCATGTGGTGTTCCCTCAATCCACCCTTGGGTCTGTTACAGAGATGCACTGCTGTCCCTACCCCATGTGGTGTTCCCTCAATCAACCCTCAAGGCTGTTACAGAGATATACTGCTGCCCCTACCCCTTGTGTTGTTCCCTCTATCCACCCCTCCAGGCTATCACAGAGATATATTGCTGTCTCTACCCCATGTGTTGTTCACTCAGTCACCCTCGAGGCTGTTACGGAGATATACTGCTGCACCTATCCCATGTGTTGTTCCCTCTATCCACCCCTTGATGTTGTTACAAGGTCGGGGACCACCCCTTTCAATCAGGCAGGATCGTTACAATGAGACGGGAGAAGACCATTCTGCCCATCGAAGGAGTTACACGGGAATAAAGAATGAAGTAATTCAGTTCGGTGAGTACATTACACAGCCCAGGAGGAGACCATTCAACCCGCCCGAACTGCTGCACAGGAACAGGGAAGCTATCGTTAACAGGAAATAGAGAGTAGAGGTAAATGTTTATTTTCAGGTTGCAAAGCTGTAACTAGTGTAGTGCTCTAGAGATCACTGTGGGATCATCAATGCCAAATAATCTGTATCAAAGATCTGGAGGAAGGGAAGTGAATGGCGCGAAGCTCAATTAACGCATCACCAAGATGATCGTTCAATATGTCATCAAATGGAGTTATTGAGTCTGCTATGTGATACAGACAGGGAAGGTTAGTGAGCAAACCTTCAGCAGAAAGAACATAAGATGAGTTGTCTGCAGTGGAAGGAAGGATAAAACAATGGCGAACAATTTAAATGGAGAGAGAGTGCAGAACTTTGTGATACAGGCAGTTTCTATGTTCCTGGGACATGAATCATATGAAGTCAGTCTGCAGATGCAGCAAGTGATTTGGAAGATAAGTGGAATGATGCTGTTTCTGGCAAAGGTTATCACGTTTAATGAGGAATGTTTCACTGCAACGGAACAGGGCATTGCTGAGACCACATCGGATACACTGTGTGCAGTTTTGATCGCCTAAACTTAAAAAAAAAGATATGATTCTTTCAGAAGATTTTCATAGATGTTTCCCTTCACACATTCCTGGAAGGAAGGCCTTTTGTTATGGGGGATTATCAGTTTTGATCTGAGGTGAGAAATCTTCTTGGACAATACATGACTTTCTGAAAGGTGTTTCAGCTGGATGCGTGTTTCCTCTTGTTAAGGCGTTTAATGTTAAAGAAGAAATTTAAGAATATGATGTATTGATATCAACACACGTATTATATAGACATCGACCGATATTTACAAATTATACAGATGCATATAAACATGTCATCAGATGATAAAGCAGGAACTTTTGTTTTGTAATGAAAGACACTGTGTACAACAACAACCATGATGCACTTTCATATCGTCCATCATCATCCGTTCCGGAGAATGCTCCAGGAGAGCACACATGGCCCAGTTTGATGTTCAGTTGATATTATTGTATGGTTCAACACAGAGAGGGAGAAATATTTTCCCTGCCTGAGAAGCAGCAGCTGATTGACCCCTCTCTCTTACTTTGTTCACCGGATATCAAAATGTGAGACAATAAAATCTTCACCACTTGTGAAGGATTCCAACTGAGGGCTCATTGAAATCTCTCCATTGCTGGAAGCAAAGTGAGTTCAGCCAAATTCAACTGTTCCACAAATAAATCCCACTACCAGCGGCTTGTGTGAGCAGAATAATTTCAAAGGCAAAGAACATTTGGGACACTCTTTCTTTTACCATTTGTTGTGAGTTCAACTTCCTGCATCTCACATTTTTCTCAAAAATGACCCAGTCTGTGTCCTATACAATTGGTCATAACACTAAACTGGCTACATTTAAAATTTGTTGTAGCCAGTGGAGGAATGGGACTGGAAAAGGACACAGTGACCCTCCAGCATTTGTCGGAATACAAATGAAAAATACTTATTGGACTGTTCAAGTGGGAATTCCCTTTTCCAAACGTTTGTGGTGCCTGGATGATTGCATTTGTTCAAAGTTGTGCTGTATTCAAGCATTTGACAGACAAGTGCATGTCGGAAAATTGTATGCAGACAGAAAAGTGCTGCTGAAACCACAATCAGAGCAGCTACGATCTTAGTGCCTTGTGAAGAAGTGACAACGTGTCTAATGACCCAATCCTGCTCTTCAGTCCTATGTTCCTATGTTCAATTCAGCCCCTCACATCTCCTGCACTGGTGCTGATGGGGCATCTTGCTCCAAATACCTGGTCCACAGTAACACAGGATCTCATTCATTCCCTCCAGGCTGTTACACATAGTTTGGTGTGGGTTGGAAAATGTTACTTCAAAATCCCGCCTGGGTTCGAAAGACAACTCTGGTCGCTTTACAGAGTGTCTCCTCTCTGCAACTTGGGCTTCATTTGTTGGTCACGGTATAGACCCAGATTCACTGTGAATTCAGCCCCCAGACCTCATGAAGTGGTGACTCATAAAGTACTTTGCTCTCTCTAATTGGAGCATTTAATAACAGAACATGCAGGAAAAATATGAACATTAACTCTGTAATTACAGAATATGAGAACATAAGGAACAGGATCAGGTAGTTCGGATAATCAAAACATTGTATACGATCATGGCCGATCTACTGTTCGTAATAACTCATATTTAATGTTCAATTCTTCACACCCCCTCAGCTCTCTGACAGGTCAAAAATCCATCCACCTCCTTTTTAAATACTTTCAGTGATGTAGCTCCCCGAGCTGTCGAGACAAGATAATTTCTGACATTCACTACCCTCTGTGAGAGGAAAACATTCCCCACACAGACACCGTCACCTATTGATGTGAACAAAAGGGGAACATAGGGGCTCGGCAAAGAGTGAATAGCTTTGATATAAAGGCAGTATTTCACTGCGAATGTCATTGGAAGCGCCATATTATTTGAGCTTAATGGGAATCAGGTGTCCCCTCTCCACTGGCTGGGGCCTTTCAGAGCACAAAGGAAGATGCCTGTGTGTGGGAGCCGAAAATCCTCTCAGTCCCGGGACATCTCTTCAGGAGATCCTCAGGGTAGCTTCCTCAGCACAAACATCTTCAGCTGCTTTATCAAAGTCTTTCCTCATCATAAGGCCGGAGGTGGGGATACTCACTGAGGGTTACACAATGTTCAGAACATTTTGTCTCCCATCAGCTCCTGATGCCGGACAGCATTCAGGCCTGTGCTGTTAAAGTGTCGGTAACATTCATGTAACAGTGCCGTCAGACACAGTTAAAAGAGGAGCTCATTCAACATCTCAAGCTGTTTACATACAGAAATGTGGAAGCCATTAAGCCCATCAAAACTATTGAACAAGGAGAGGGACAGCCCATTGAATACTCCTGCTTGTTCCACAGGAAGAGAAGGGGTCTGGTCAGTACATCGAACTGTTAAACAGGATCAGGTAGGGTCCAATCAGACCCTTGAACCTGTTTCATGGGACCTGGAGGAGGCCATTCAGCCCACGAGATTGTTATACATGAACAGGAGGGTGTCACTGATGCTCCAATACAACAAACCAATGGAGCAGGGACTGCACTCATCGATGGCTGGACGAGGTTTCTCGTGGGTCCATTGCTGGTGGAACGTCTGCTACTTTAACGTGGTTTGCTGGCAGTGAGGAGGGAAGCCAGATGTTTTGTATCAAGTCTCAGAGAGGCATCTTCCATCCCTGAGTAGACAGACCCATGTTCTCCATGGAGGTAAGAAGATGATGGGAATAGTTAACTGTTTTGGAATGAAGGCATTGTGGCTGCTGTCAGGATTTTGGATAACGTGATGTTTAATGTAGGATCACACACCAAATGCACTATATTCAAAGTCTGACCCTCTCTCTCTCTCTCTCTCTCTCTCTCTATCGATATAGGGAGTGGGGGTGGGGTGAGGGGAACGTCCTCAGAGGCTCTTGTAACCCGAGTAAAAACAAGCCATGGATTTTATCACCGTATCAATATCTGTTTAAAATATCATGAGAGACGTCCATTCCCCTTAAGTTTCAATGCAATCGTCTTTCATTCTCTCACAGCGCTAAATATTAATCTTCATTCAGCCCTCATTTTACCACCATCCCAGGGATTAGTCTGGTGAAAAACCTTTGCACTCTCTCTGTGGCAGGACGATTATTTCTTAAAAGGGAAAGAAAATCTGTACACAATTTCCCAAGACTGCCTCAACAACACTCTCAGGTTTGATCACAATAATTCCTGTTCCTCACTGAGACATCTCCGTTTCTTTCCTGTGGCGTAAAAAAACCTTCCCTTCTCGCGACACTGCGACTGACATGGAATTTAAAAGCTCCCTGCATCTATATGTGAGCATCAACACAGCCAACACCAGAGGTGCTATGGGAGATGAACATCACACTCAGGGAAAAGGCTAAGAAGAATGCACTTGAAATAACGAATAGTCACCCACCTGAATGGAAATGAGCTGGAGGAATATGGGAAACTATTCTTCCCTCATAGGTCAGGCCAACATGTTATGCCTATCTTGAACTGAGTCGCTGGTTCAGCTGTTCCACAGGACAGTAAAGAGTAAAACACATTGCTGTGGGTTTACAGTCGCACAGAGACCTGATCAGGGAAGGATGACCCATTGCCTTCACTAAAGGACATGAAGCAAGCAGATGGGCTTTTTATACTTAATGATGATGGTTTCACTTCAATGCCACCAATTTCCTTCATATTAACAGATTATTATTCTGTGGCTCTAGATCTTGATTCAATGACTTGAGCACCATGAATTATTTTCCCGTCAGACAGTTACTGTGCAGAGAACAAGTTAAACATTTCAAGTGCAATTATTTTGTGATGGACATGTGGTTAGAAGGGGCTTGAAACAGGTGATTCCGGATTTAACAGAGGCTCAAATGATGGTCTGCTCAGAAGGTGCACTGTGGCTGAGGAAGAGACGGGGATATCACGAAGGTGATATTGGACAGAATTAGCGAATGGGGAGGATATGGAGATATCGATCTGTGCAGGGCGAGAAGGATTATGAAGTTTTAGAGTTTCTCCTCGCATATTGGTGAGTCATTTGAAAGTAGCAATTTGCTCCTTATAATTTCTAAGGAATGGGATTTTTCTTTAGAGCTGAAAACGATGACTTCCACCTTTCCTAATTTCAATAACATGAACAACAATTCAGTTTAACCTGCTTTAATAGACAGTTAGAATGACTTACCAGGCACACCAACTACAGCGAGGATGGGATAGTAACCAGCTTGAATAACAATCAGTACATCATAGATCCTCCATATTAATGATACCCAAGGTTTGGAAAGCCAGTAAACACTAGTGGAAAAACTCCTGTCCATTGTTGGATCATTCCAGTCTAATGTTCTCAGATTCTGATATCTCCTCCCTGTCTCTCTGGCGCTGCTGATCCCTGTTAGTACTGTCGGCGATGTTCCCACTCATACTATGGGATAACACAATGAACTGAATCCTTAATTAATAAAAGAGGCAAGCCCTCCAGTGACACATTTAGGATCCACGGAGACTGACATTAATCACAGTCACTGAACAAATAGCTGCAGCCAACGCCTTTCAATTCAATATTGTTTTATTAAAATTCAAAATAATGATTAACATTTACACAGTCTGAATTGGATATGCGATGCTGACTGAGGGAACGAATGTTGAGTATGGTAGATAATTGTGTGTAACCATTCAGTCTGCATTGGATATGAAAGTAATGCCAGAGGTTTATAGGAACACCAACATGCTTCTCTGCTTATAAATGGAAACATAGACCCTGTAACTACTGCTGAGGCATGACAATATCAGTAAGAGCTTGAGAGAACTTTTATAGGCCATGATCTGGAGACAATATGTACCTAAGACAGCGTGGGGTTATAACAGACAGACTGCATTGATATGTTAACAGAGAATTGTACCTAAGAGATAATGGGGACTCCAGATGTTGGAGAATTCAGTGTAGATAAAGCATGATATTGGAGAAGGCACAGAAGGTCAGGCAGCATCCGAGGAGCAAGAGAGTTAACGTTTCAGGCAGGGCACTTCTTCAGAACTGCGAAGGGGCAAAGGGGCTGAGAGATAAATGGGTTTTGGGGGTGAGGCTGGGTAAAAGGTTGGTGATAGGTGGGCGAAGCTAAGAGGAGATAGTGATAGGTCGGTGGAGAGTTGGAGTGGATCGGTGGGAAGGAAGATGGATAGGTAGGTTCCCACGAGAGGGCGGATCTGAGTTGCAGGGTTTGATTTGGGATATGGGTCGTCGAGGGGAGATTTGCAAATTATTGAGTTCAATGTTCATGCTGTGCGTTTGTCGGATCCCGAGGAAGAACATGTGGTGCTCCTGGCGACGTCCTGGTATATCTCATCTGAACCCCCTTCAGCTTAATAATCTCCTTCCAATAACAGAACTTCACACAGTACTGCAGAAGAGGCTTCATCAATGTCCTGCACAATCTCAGCATGACTTCTCAATTTCTAACCGCAAAAGTCTGAGCAATGAAGTAGCCTTAAACAGCTTGTCTATAAGTGCCACAAACTTCTGTGAATTCTATCGGCACCTGTGGGTCCCTCATTTCTACAACACTACCAACGAACTACTATTAATTGTATAAGCCCCTGCTTTTTATTTTACCAAAATGCAATACCTTGCATTTATCCAAGTTAAACTCGAACTGCCACACCTCAGCCCAGTGAGTGATATTACTGCCCCCTCAACCTGCTGCTTCACGTTTAAAAGACCCTCCCCTCTCCAGGAAGCCTACAAACACAGGCCTTGCGTTTCCCAAAGACCAAGAGCTTGATTTGCTTTGTGCAAGCAGAGGGAGGAGAGGGTAAGAAGAGGCTGGAAAGTAAACCGATGCCTTGTATCACTGAATAATTTCGGGAAGAGGGAAGCCACATGTCAGAGGTTGGAAATAGTGACCAGTGTTTTTGGCGAGAAATTGTGCTCTTTCCTCATCTCTGGTGTTCAGTATTGATATCTATTCGAGATCCCTCACATTGCAAGATTTCTTGCCCTAATATTGCATGTTTCCGATAATAGCCATTTAAGCTGGAAATCATAGCCAAGCAATTAAAGAAGTTGCTTGGCAGAGCACGTGCACTCATCATCCTAGAGTTGAGGCTGATACCTTTTATTTGTTTAACAATGAGAACTGTTGCCTGTGTTTTCCAGTAATGTCAATCAGAATGTAATAAATCCATATAGAGCTGAAAACTGACACTTAAAATTCTGTGCATGGTTTAAGTCTTGTGTGGTGGATAGCACCCCTGTCCATGGGGCAGAGCTCTCTTCCCTTCCATGAACATGTGGTAGTGTCACTTTCTCTGGAACAGATGATCTCGATTCTGTTGTGGGGGTGTGTCACAGTATGTTCAAAGAAAGCTGATGAACAAACACACAAGAGAATTATGTTGCAGCTTTAGGGGCTATTGTTGAGCGGTGGTAGTGCCCTGACCTCTGAGCCTAAAGGTTCACATCCCACAGAGATGTTTCATTATATGTCTGAGCACGTGGTTTAAAATTATTTTTGAAATGTGACTTGATGGAGTCCATGCAAGGACTGCACAAAACACTACATAGGACAAAGAGGGAGACAGCTAACGATCCGTATCCATGAACACCAACTAGCCACGAAACGACACGACCAGCTATCCTTAGTAGCCACTCATGCAGATGACAAGCAACATGAGTTCGACTGGGACAACACTACTATTATAGGACAAGCCAAACAGAAAACAGCCAGGGAAATCCTAAAGGCATGGCACTCATCCACAGATTCTATCAACAAACACACCGACTTGGACCCAATATAACGGCCACTGCAGCGGACAGCTGGAACTGACAACTGGAAGCGGCAGAGACAAACCACTATAAATGCTTGAGGAAACATCACAGAAGGGCTTCACAGGAGGTTCCCAAGCATTGTGGATGTAACCTAGAGAGGGGACGAAACGTCTGCAACGTACATTCCCAGCTCGGTGAACAGAACCACAACAGATATACACAGAAGCACTGACAAACCACCCTGCACCACCACGTAGTCTCCTGTCAGTAAACCGGTGTACACAGAAACACACACAAACAAAACCCTTACTCCAACAAGTTGTTTCCCGCTATTGATCAGATATATACCGAAACACACACACACAATCTGCCTCTACCACTCTGTCTACTGCCGTTAAACAGAAATACATAGCAATAGACACACACAACCCTCTAACAACACGCTGTCTCCTGCAATTCAACTGATACATAAATAAAACACACATGCACACGAACATCCATCGCCACACTGTATCAAGTCATTAAGCAAGGATACACAGAAACACATACACACCAACCTGCAACAATATCTGTCTCTTGTTATTAAACAGTTATTGACAGAAACACAAGCACACAACCTTCCACCACTAGCCTGTCTCCTGCCATTAAACAGTTATATGCAGAAAAACACACACAACCCTCCATCAGCACGCTGTCTCCTTCAATTAATTAGTTATACACAGAAACATACACGCACAACCCTCCACCAAAACTATGTTTCCTACCATTAATCAAATATACAATGAAACACACAACACAACCCTCCACCACCATGTTGTCTCCCGCTATTAAGCAGATATACACAGAAGCACACACACGCATAAACACACACACACACATAACCGTCTACAAACACCCTAACTACGGTCAATAAACAGATACACACAGAAAGACACACAAAACTCTAAACCACCTTCCTGTCTCCTGCCATGAAACAAATATAACAGAAACACACACACAAAACACTCCATGTCCGCCTTGTGTCCTGTGATTAAACAGAAATACACAGGAACACACACACACACAATCATCCACGAACACACTGTCTCCTGCCATTAAACAGATATAAACAGAAACACATACATACAACCCTCCACGACCATCTGGTCTCCTGCCATTACACAGAACTACACAGAAACACACACACACACACACACACACACACACACACACACACACACACACACACACACACACACACACACACACACACACACACACACACACACACACACACACACACAATGGTCCACCGTCACACACAGTCCAGCAATTAAACAGGAATAAACAGAAACACACACACATCTCGACACCATCCCCTGTCTCCTGCCATTAAACTGACATACACAGAAACACACACACACAATCCTTCACCACCACATTGTTTTCTGCCAGTAAACAGATATACACATTAACACACACACAACCCTCCATAGCCGCCCTGCCTCCCACCATTAAACAGGGATATGTAGAAATACATACACACCAACCAGCACCAATACCTGTCTCCTGTTATTAAACAGATATAGACAGAAACACAAGCACACGACCTTCCACGACCACTCTGTCTCTTGCCATAAAACAAATACATGCAGAAACTCACACACAAAACCCTCCACCACACCCTGTTTCCTGACATTAATCAGATATACACTGAAACACACAACACAACCCTCCATCACCACATTGTTTTCTGCCATTAAGCAGATATACACAGAAACACACAAACACAACCCTCCACTAACACCCTGCCACCTGTCAATAACAGATATCCACAGAAACACACAGAAAATTAAACCACCTCTGTCTCCTTCCATTATACAGATATACACAGGAACACACACATGCAAGCCTGCACGATCATGCTGTCTGCTGTCATTACACAGATATACACAGAAACACACACACACACACACACACACACACACACACACACACACACACACACACACACACACACACACACACACACACACACACACACACACACACACACACACACACCTCTCCACGACCACCCTGTCTCCTGCAATTAAGCAGATACATACAGGAATACACACACAAAACTCTAGCACCACCCTGTCTCCGGCCATTAGACAGTTATACACAGAAACACACACTCACCATTCTCCACCACCATGCTGTCTCCTGCTATTAAACAGAAATTTACAGAAAAATACAGACAACACTCCACCACCATCCTGTCTCCTGCCATTAACAGATATAGGCAGGAACACAAACACACACAACCCTCCATCCCCACCCTGTCCCCTGTCATTAAACATAAATGCACTGAAACACGTACACACACACACACGCACAACCCTCCATCACCAACCTGTCTCCTGCAATTAAACATATATACACAGAAACACGCACATATTCCCTCCACCACCACGCTTTCTCCTGCCATTAAACAAATATATGCGGATCCCACACACACACAACCCTCCACCATCACGCTTTCACCTCCCATTAAACAGATATACAAAGAAACACACACACACAATCCTCCATCAAAACCTTGTTACCTGCCATTAATCAGATGTACACTGAAACACACAACTCAACCCTCCACCATCACGTTGTCTCCTACTATTAAGCAGATATACACAGAAACATACACATACGCACTCTCTCTCTCTCTCTCTCTCTCTCTCTCTCTCTCTCCAGCGATTAAGCAGGTATAAACAGAAACACACACACATCTTGACACCATCACCTTGTCCCCTGCCATTAAACAGACATACACAGAAACACACACACAACCCTCAATCACAACATTGTTTTCTGCCATTAAACAGATATACGCAGGAACACACACACACACCTTGATACCCAATTTGTTTCCCGTCATTAAGCAGATATACACAGAAACAAACACACAACCCTCCACGACCACCCTGTCTCCTGCAATTAAACAAAAACATACAGAAATACACACACAAAATTCCAGCACCATCCTGTCTCCGGCAGAAAAACACTCTCACCATCCTCCACCACCACGCTGTCTCCTGCTATTAAACAGAAATTTACAGAGACATGCAGACAACCCTCCACCACCACCCTGTCTCCTGTCATTAAACAGATATACACAGGAACACAAACACACACAACCCTCCAGCACCACCCTGTCTCCTACGATTAAACAGATATATACAGAAACACGCACACACCACCCTCCACTATCCTAGGATTATGTGGGAAGCAAGAGAGGAAATTGCAGTACCGTTGGCAATGATCTTTTCGTCTTCACTGTCAACGGGGGTGGTACCAGGGGAATGGAGAGTAGCGAATGTTGTGCCCTGTTCAAAAAAGAGAATAGGCATAACCCCGGGAATTACAGGCCAGTTAGTCTTACTTCTGTGGTTGGCAAAGTAATGGAAAGGGTACTGAGGGATAGGATTTATGAGTATCTGGAAAGACACTGCTTGATTAGGTACAGCCAGCACGGATTTGTGAAGGGTAGGTCTTGCCTTACAAGTTTTATTGAATTCTTTGAGGAGGTGACCAAGCATGTGGATAAGGGTAGAACAGTGGATGTAGTGTACATGGATTTTAGTAAGGCATTTGATAAGGTTCCCCATGGTAGGCTCATGCGGAAAGTCAGGAGGCATGGGATAGAGGGAAATTTGGCCAATTGGATAGAAAACTGGTTAACCGGCCGAAGTCAGAGAGTGGTGGTAGATGGTAACTATTCAGCCTGGAGCCCAGTTACAAGTGGGGTTCCGCAGGGATCAGTTCTGGGTCCTCTGCTGTTTGTAATTTTTATTAATGACTTGGACGAGGGAGTCGAAGGGTGGGTCAGTAAATTTGCAGATGATACGAAGATTGGTGGAGTTGTGGACAGTGAGGAGGGCTGTTGTCGGCTGCAAAGGGACTTAGATATGGTGTAGAGCTGGGCTGAGGAGTGGCAGATGGAGTTCAACCCTGCCAAGTGTGAGGTTGTCCATTTTGGAAGAACAAATAAGAATGCGGAATACGGGGTTAACGGTAGGGTTGTTAGTCAGGTGGAGGAACAGAGGGACCTTGGGGTCTATGTACATAGATCTTTGAAAGTTGCCACTCAGGTGGATAGAGCTTGTAAGAAGGCCTATGGTGTATTAGCGTTCATTAGCAGAGGGATTGAATTCAAGAGTCGTGAAGTGATGTTGCAGCTGTAGAGGACTTTGGTTAAGCCACATTTGGAGTACTGTGTGCAGTTCTGGTCGCCTCACTGTAGGAAAGATGTGGAAGCTTTGGAGAGGGTGCAGAGAAGATTTACCAGGATGTTGCCCGGAATGGAGAATAGGTCGTATGAGGATAGGTTGAGAGTTCTTGGCCTTTTCTCGTTGGAGCGGCGAAGGATGCGGGGTGACTTGATAGAGGTTTATAAGATGATCAGAGGAATAGATAGAGTAGACAGTCAGATACTTTTTCCCCGGGTACAACAGAGTGTTACAAGGGGATATTAATTTAAGGTGAAGGGTGGAAGGTATAGGGGAGATGTCAGGGGTGGGTTCTTTACCCAGAGAGTGGTGGGAGCATGGAATGCGCTGCCCGTGGGAGTGGTAGAGTCAGAATCATTGGCGACCTTTAACTGGCAATTGGATAGGTACATGGATGGTTGCTTAATCTAGGATAGATGTTCGGCACAACATCGTGGGCCGAAGGGCCTGTTCTGTGCTGTTTTGTTCTATGTTTTATGTTCTAACACCCTGTCCCCGACATTAAACAGATATGCACTGAAACACACACACATACTCAGCCCTCCACTACCACTCTGTCTCCTGTCATTAATCTGATATACACAGAAACACACGCACCACCCTCCACCACCGCCCTGTTTCCTGCAATTAATCGAATATACACAGAAACATACACGCGCACAACCCTCCACCACCACGAGTCTGTCTTCTGTCATTAAGCAGATATAAACAGAAAAACACACACAACCCTGCACCACCACCCAATCACCTACCATTAAACAGACATACACAGAAAATAAAACACACACACACAGACACCCCACCTACCAAAACTCTGTCTTCTGGCATTAAACAGATATACACAGAAACACACACCCACACAAAAAAGCCCTCCACCACCGTCCTGTCTCCCACCAGTTGGCACATAGACACGGAAACACAGGCACTCTACCCTCCACCACCACCCTGTCTCCTACCAGTAAGCACATAGACACAGAAACTGAGACAATCTACTCTCCACCACCACCCTGTCCCCTGCCATGAAACAGATATACGCAGAAACTGACACACACACACAAGCACACGCAACACTCCATAAACACCCTGCCTCCTGCCATTGGTCAGATATACACAAACACACACACACACACACACACACACACCAAACTGTCTCGTGCCATTAACCACATATACACATAAACACACTCACACAGAAACACACTCACACACACACACACACATAGTCACTCAAACCTCCTTGACCACCCTGTCTCCTGTCATCAAAGAGTAATACACGGAAATACACACATACGCACAACCTTCCATGAAATTTATAGCTGGGGGAACGGCAGTTACGATGCGATTAGGCAAGATTTAGGAACCGTGGGATAGGGAAGGAACCTGCAGTGGATGGGCATATTAGGAATGTGGAGCTTATTTAAGCAAAAGCTCCTGAGTGTCCTAGATAAGTATGTACCTGTCAACAGGCAGGACACTGTAGAGCGCGGGAGCCGTGGTTTACGAAGGACGTGGAATCTCTGGTCAAGAGGAAGAGGGAGGTTTATGTTAGGTTGAGATGTGAAGACTCAGGGCGCTTGAGCGTTATAAGGTAGCCAGAAAAGGCCGAAAGAGAGAGCTCAGAAGAGCCAGGAGGAGACATGAGAAGCTGTTGGCGGATAGGATCAGGGTAAACCCTAAGGCTTTCTATAGGGTATTTAAGGAATAAAAGAATGACAAGAGTAAGATTAAGTCCAATCAAGGATATTAATGGAACGTTGTGAGAGGAGTGAGACGAGATAGGGGAAGCACTAAATTAATATTTGTCGACAGTATTCACTCTAGAAAACGACAATGTTGGCGAGGAGAATACTGAGATCCAAGCAACTAGACTAGGTGGGATTAAGGTTCACAACGAAGAGGTATTAGAAATCCTGCAGAGTGTGAAAGTAGATAAGTCCCCTGGACCGGATGGGGTTTATCCAAGGAACTTCTGGGAAGCCAGGGAGGAGATTGCCGAGCTTTGGCATTGATATTTAAATCGTTATTGTCTACAAGAATAGTGCTAGGAGACTGGAGGATAGCAAATGTGGTTCCCCATTCAAGAATGGGAGTAGAGACAACCCTGGTAATTATAGACCAGGGAGCCTTACTTCAGTTGTTTGTAAAGTGTTGGAAAAGGTTAAAAGAGATAGGATTTATAATCACCTGGAAAATAATAGTCCGCACAGTTTTGTGAAGGTTAGGTCGTGCCTCACAAACTGTATTGAGGTATTTGAGAAGGTGACCAAACAGGTAGATGAGAGTAAACCAGTTGCTGTGGTGTATATGGATTTCAGCAACGCGTTTGATAAGGTTCCCCACAGTAGGCTGTTGTACCAAATGCGGAGGAATGGGATTGCTGTTCGTCATTTTTATAAACGACCTGGATGAGGGCGTAGAAGGGTGGGTTAGTAAATTTGCAGATGACACTAAGGTCGGTGGAGTTGTGGATAGTGATGAAAGATGTTGTAGGTTACAGAGAGGCATAGATAAGCTGCAGAGCTGGGCTGAGAGGTGGCAAATGGAGTTTAATGCGGACAAGTGTGAGGTAATTCACTTTGGTCAGAGTAACCGGAATGCAAAGCATTGGGCTAATGGTAAGATTCTTGGTTGTGTAGATGAGCAGAGAGATCTCGGTGTGCTGGTTCACAGATCCTTGAAAATTGCCACCCAGGTTGACTGTATTGTTAAGAAGGCATAAAGTGATTTAGCTTTTTTTTAATACAGGGATAGAGTTCAGGAATCATTAGGTCATGCTACAGCTGTACAATACTCTGGTGCAGCCGCACTTGGAATATTGTGTACAGTTCTGGTCACCGCATTATAAGAAGGTTGCGGAAGCTTTGGAAAGGGTGCAGAGGTGATTTAATAGGATGTTGTCTGGTATGGAGGGAAGGTCTTCCGAGGAAATTCTGAGGGACTTGAGGCTGTTTTCGTTGGAGAGAAGAAGGTTGAGAGGTGACTTAATAGAGATATATAAGGTAATCATAGAGTTATTTAGGGTGGACAGGGAAACCCTTTTTCCAAGTATGGTGACCGCGAGCACAAGGGGGCATAGCTTTAAATTGAGGGGTGACAGATATAGGACAGATGTCAGAGGTAGTTTCTTTACTCAGAGAGTAGTAAGGGTATGGAATGCTTTGCCTGCAACGTTAGTAGATTCGCCAACTTTAAGTACATTTAAGTCGTCATTGGACAAGCATATGGACGTACATGGAATAGTATAGTTTAGATGGGCTTCAGATTGGTATGACAGTTAGGCGCAACATCAAGGGCCGAAGGGCCTGTACTGCGCTGTAATGATCTATGGTCTATGTTCTATGAACACCCTGCCTACTTACCTTAAACAGATATATGCAGAAACGCACATGCGTACACAACCTTCCAGCACCATCCTGTCTCCTGCCAGTAAGCACATAGAGACAGAAACACAGATACTATACACTGCATCACCACCATGTCTCCTACCATTAAGCAGATTATATACACAAACACACGCACGCATCGCTCGACCACCACTCTGTTTCCTGCCATTAATCAGATATACACAGAAACACACACGCACAACCCTCCACCACCACACTGTCTCCAGCCTTTAAAACAGATATACACTGAAACATGCACACAACCCTCTACCACCACCCTGCCTACTGCCCTTAAACAGATATACACAAAAACGCACATACATACAAAACCCTCCACCACTACCCTGTCCCCGGCCATTAAATAGATATATGCAGAAACACATACACACAGACGCACAACATTCCATGAACAACGTGCCTCCTGCCATTAAGCAGATATATGCAGGAACACACGCACAACACTCCATGACCACCCTGTCTCCTGCCATTGAACAGATATACACAGAAACACGCACACCACCACCCTGTCTCCTGCTATTAAGCACATATACAGAGAAACACGCACAAACCTCCACAACCACCCTGTCTCCTGTCATCAATCAGATATGCACAGAAATGCACACACAACCCTCCACCACCACCATATTCTTCTGCCATTGAGCAGCTATACACAGAAATACACACGCACAACCCTCTACCACCACCCTGTTCTCCTTCCATTGAGCAGATATATACAGAAAATACACACAAACCTGCAACACCACCCTATCACCGACCAATAATCAGAAATACACAGACAACCTTCGATCACCACTCTGTTTCCAGGCATTCAACAGATATACACAGAATTGGCTGGCTGACAAAAGGCAGAGAGTGGCTTTAGATGGAAAGTATTCTGCCTGGACAACAGTGTTGAGTGGGGTCTCGCAGGGCTCTGTACTTGGGCCTCTGCTCTTTTTAGTTTTTATAAATGACTTGGATGAGGAGGTTGAAGGGTGGGTTAGTAAATTTGCAGATGACACAAAGTTTGGAGGTGTCGTCGATATTATAGAGGGCTACTGTAGGTTGTAGTACGCATAGACAGGATGCAGAGCTGGGCTGAGAAATGGCAGATCGAGTTCAAACTGGATAAATGCGGAGTGATGCATTTTGAAAGGTGGAACGCGAATGCTGAATATAGGATTAAAGACAGGATTCTTAGCCATGTGGACGAACAGAAGGATCTGGGTGTGCAAGTACATAAATCCCTCAAAGTTGTCACACAAGTGGATAAGGGTGTTAAGAAAGCATATGGTGTTTTGGCTTTTATTAACGGGGGATAGAGATTAAGCACTGTGGAGTTTTGCTGCAGCTCTACAAGTCCCTGGTGAGTCAATACTTGGAATATTGTGTCCAGTTCTGGTCACCCTACTGTGGAATGATACAGAGGCTTGGGAGAGAGTGCAAAGAAGGTTTGCCAGGATGCTGCCTGGACTGGAGGGCTTGCCTTATGAAGAAAGATTGAATAGGGTCGGACTTTTCTTTCTGGAGAGAAGGAGGAAGAGAGGAGACCTGGTAGAGGTGTACAAAATAATTAGAGGAATAGAGTCAATAGCCAGAGAATTTTCCCCAGGTTAGGATTGACTGGTTAGAGAACTCATAGTTTGAAGATATTAGGAGGAAGGTATAAAGTAGATGTCAGAGGTAGTTTCTTTTTGACACAGAGAGTTGTGAATGCATGGAATGCGTTACCAGAGGTAGTGGTGGAAGCAGAGTCATTGGGGACATTTAAGCGACTGCTGGACATGCACATGGATAGCAGTGAGTTGAGGGGTGCGTAGGTTGTTACTATATTTTAGATTAGGATTAAATCTCGGCACAACATCGTGGGTCAAAGGGCCTGTTCTGTGCTTACTTTCTATGTTCTGTGTTCTCTGACAAGTGTGAGTCAACCTCTGACAAACTAATGCCAACTGCAAAAGATGTTTAAAGACTTCATTGAGTTGCAAAGTTGTCAGCATTACAAGTATATTTTGGTCATTGTTGATTTTTTTTCCTTGATGGGTTGAAGCTCACCCCAGTTCAACGCTACTGCTAAAATTATTGTAAATATTTTACTCAAGGAGATTATTACCTGCTTTGGTATTTGCTTTTGTCTACGTTCTGATAATGCCCCCCATTTTATTGGAGATATTAATAAATAATTATGCTCTCATTTTGGGATCCACCACCAACTTCATTCTGCTTATTGCCCACAGGCAGCAGGGTTCGTGAAGCATAGTGATCAGAGTCTGAAAACTAAACTTACCAAATGGACTTCTGAGACAGGTCTTTCCTGGTTAGGGTGGTGCCTCTGGTATTGTTCCACCTACAAGGAACTACTGTGGGGAAAACCCGCTTGTCCCCAGCCGAAATATCCGAGGTCCAGCTGTCCTCTCGCCTTGGGATGATGCTTCCTCCCCTTTTCCTTTCAAACACATGACTAAGGATATGTCCTCCTGTGTTCTTTCTTTGACCAAAGTTTTGGGAGATCTTCACTCTAAGGTCTGTGCTACTCATGAGAAACTCTCCTCCCTCAACAATATCCCAACCGTTGAATATCTTAACTCTTTTATTCTCATCATGATTTGGACAAGCTGCAGCCTCCAATCTCAATGGCAAGGGCCCTTCCAGGGTTTCCACACCAGTCTGACTGCTGTAAAGGTCGTCGGGCATTCCGCCTGGGTTCACCTTCATCATTCCAAGGTCATTAGATGGGCCCCTTCCGGGGTCGGGGGGTGTGATGGGGTGGACTGTGGTGGTGGTGATGATGGAGATGGAGACGATTGGGAACTGGAAGGCAAACCGGAATCAGGTTGTAACAAACTAGTCTACTATGATATAGCTGCATGTTCCGAATCGTAATTCTTCTTCTGTTTTACATACCCTGTTCCTTAATACAGAACGACCATTATGATGAAGATAGAACTTAGTCTGTTGTGTGGACTCGTTGTCGCCGGCATTCGTGCTGAAGAGGGGGCTGTTTACCGATGTGATCCTGAGCAACCAGAAACTGTATACCGTTTCAGCTGAAAAGATGTCCCTATGTGCCCGAGAAACTGATTTCTTTGATGCATGGAATGTTACCAAGAATGACTGCCGCAATGATCAGCTGCACCAAGAAGATCGGGCAGTTCATTTATGGAACAAGTCTCAATGGTCTTTACCCTGTCAAGGTGTTTTTGTGCCAGTTTGATTTCAGTTGTCCTTTCGGTTTTCCTGGTAAGCATTGCCTCTACTCAAAGAGGCCTAAATCGGCACGTCACAAAAGAGAAAGGGGGAGATGTCATACTTCACAAACAATTTGCTTTCGCAAAGTCATCATAAAATATTCAGCCAGCATGAAGTGGTCTGTTACGCCCTCACATCAGCAAAGGGCTCTTTGACCCCTTTCACCCCCCTGAATCCCAACTACGGTGTATGGAATACTATTTAGGCATTTATTGGATATAATCTTTCCTTTGATTGTTACTTATCCCCACCTGCTAGCCTGTGGAATCCCTATAATATGTCCGGGAAGCCTATCCAATTTGTTACAACTGTACAGAATGGGGATGCACTTAAGTGAATGTGACTATGTTTATTCCATGTGCCTTGGTCCAATGTACCAACCGTTACTGCTTCCTGTGGTGCCTCGCATCGCATGCATATGCCTACTGGAGGAGTGTGTCTCTGTTATTGTGGGTATTCAGGCTCTTTGTTGTATTTAATGGCACACACCTTACTATGAGACCCGTAATAGCACCTCCATCTTCTCAATTGTGGGATGGAAGGAACCAGTCTGGGACAATAATCGCATCTTGTACTGAAAGACCCACCACTTTTTATTGAACAGCTTTCACCCTAAGAGCCCAGTGCAACCATATTTTGCAACTATGGACTACCCATACATTCAGGGTAGTCACAAAGACAGGCCTGCTTCATATTGGGAAGCCCCCTCCATTATCTAAACTAAACCCGGATATTATTTTTTTCAGCCAAGACAAAGCGACTGTCTTCATTGTTCTTAATGAAATAGGTAATCCCTGTGCTGTAGCTGTAGATGCAGTATTCATAATTACTACATCCTTGTCAATCTTCTTTGCACTCTTTTCAGGTTAACAGGGTGACCAAAACTGTTCACAATGCTCCAAGTGTGGCCTCACCAACGGCTTACGGAATGGTAACATAATGTCCCAACTCCTATATTCAATGCTTTGAACGATGAAGGCCAGCAGTCTAAATGTCTTCTTCACTGCCCTTTCTACCCGTGATTCCTCTTCCAGTGAAGTATGCACTTGTTATCTGAGGTCCCTCTGTTCCAGAACCTGACTATTTACTGTATTAGCCCTATCTTTCTTTTACTTTCCAAAGTGTAACACCTCCAACTTTTCTACATTTAATTGCAGTTGCCAATCCTCAGATGACTTCCTCATCAAATTAAAATCCCTCTATGATTTCTGATAATGTTCTTTGCTATCAACGATACCTCATAATTTTGCATCATCCATAAATGTAGTAATCTTCTTGGGAGTACTTGGAGTATGTTGAGCAGTTTTGGGCCCCATACCTCAGAACAGGTGCACTGGCCTTGGAACGTGTTCAGAGGAGTTTCACGAGAATGGTCCCAGGAATGAAAACCTTAACATACGAGGAACCTTTGAGGACTCTGCATCTTTACTTAATGGAGTTTAGAAGGATGAGGGGAGATCTAATTGAAATATACTGAATACTGAATAGTCTGAACAGAATAGATGTGAAGATGTTTCCATTGGTAGAATAGACCAGGACCCGAGGATACAGCCTTAGAGTAAAAGGAACAGCTTTTAGATCGGAGATCAAGAGAAACTTCTTCAGCCAGTGAGTGGTGAATCCATGGAATTCAATGCCACAGAAGGCTGTGGAGGCCAGGTTACTGAGTATATATAAGACTGAGATGGACAAATTCTTGATTGTCAAGGGGATCAAGGGTTATGTCGAGAAAGCAGAAAAATGGGGTTCAGATACTTACTAGCCATGGTGAATAGTGGAGCAGACTCGATGGGCTGAATATTTCAATTTCTGCTCCTATGTCTTATGGCCCTCATCATGCCTTGTATATTCACATTCAGAACATTTATGTAAATAACAAATAACAAATGTCTCAGCACTGACACTTGTGGCACACCATTAGTTGCAGACCTCCAGTCTGAGAAACAACCTTCAACCACCACCCTCTGCTTCCTACCATCGAGACAATTTTGAATCCAATTAGCTAGCTCTCTCTGGATCCCATGTCACCTAAACTCACTGACTAATCTGCCGTATGGGACCTTGTTAATAGTCTTACTACAGTCCGTATATAGATCATCCATTGTCCTACCCTTATCTATTCTCGCGGTTATCTCTTTGAAACAATTTAAAAGATTTGTCAGACATGATTTCCCACACACAAATCCATGCTGACTATTTCTAATCAGACCTTGAATTACCAAATGTTCTTTCATCCTGTCTCTCATTATCGTCTCCAACAACTTGCCTAACACTGATGTTACACTCACTGACTAAGAACTCCCTGGGTTGTCTTGGCTCCCTTTCTTAAACAGTGGCAAACGATGAAGCAACAATCTGTGCAAGGGCCTCTGCAATTTCTTCCCTGGCCTCCCATAACATCCGAGGCTGGACATAATCTTGCCCAGGGGATTTATTCACCTTATTGTGATTTAAGGTAGCAAATACCTCCACTCTGGTAATATGTATGCGGGCCAAAACATTCCAAATTGTTTTCCTTATTTCCTTATTATGCATCATTTGCTCCTGAGTAAACATGGAGGAGAAGTATTCATTAAACAACTCCCCCCACCTCCTGGTGATTCCACACAAGGACTGCCATGCTCATCAGTACGGGGACCTATTCTCTCCTGAGTCACGTTTCTACTCTTAATATGGCTAGAGAACCTCTTGGGATTATCTTCCACCTTTTCTGAGAGATCCATGTTATGCCCTTTTTAGGGCTTCTGATTCCCCTCTATAGGGTGCTTCTACACTTTGTGTAGTCATCTAAGGATTGACTTAAGCCCGATATATTAAACCCAATGTATGCATTCTTTATTGTGCTTACCAGAGCCTCAATATCCATCGCCATCCAAGGATCAGGTTACCCCTCAACCACCGTCTATCTAATGAAAATAATCTTAATTTGTTCAATCTCTCTCCATGGCTGGCACCCTCCATACCAGGCAACATCCTGGTGAACCTCCTCTGTACCCTCTCCAAAGCATCCACATCGTTTTGCTCGTATGGCGACCAGACTGTATGCAGTATTCCAAATGTGGCTGAACTAAAGTCTTATACAACTGTAACACAACCTGCAAACTCTTATATTCAATACCAGGTCTAATGAAAGAAACCATGCCGTCTACCTTCTTCACCACTCTACTGATCTGCCTTGCCACCTTCAGGGAACAATGGACCTAGACACCTCTATGTCTCTGTACATCAATTTTCTCCAATACGTTTGTTTTTATTTACTGCATAGTTCGCTCTTGAATTGGATCATCCAAAATGCATCGCCTCACATTGTCCAGATTGAACTCCATCTGTCATTTCACTGCCCATCTCCCCAATCTATCTATATTCTGCTGTATTCTCCTTCACTGTCTGCTATTCCACCAATCTTAGTGTCACCTGCAAACATGCTAATGAAACAAGCTACAACTTCCTCCAAATCATTTATGTATATCACAAAAAACAATGGTCCCAGCAAGGGCCCCTGTGGGGCACCACTGGTCACAGATCTCCATTTTGAGAAGCTTCCTTCCATCATTACTCTGTGTCTCCTGTTGCCGAACCAGTTCTCTATCCATCTAGCAAGAACACCCATACAACTTCACCTTCGTCATCACCCTATGGGGAAATTTATCAAACGCCTTACTAAAGTCCGTCTGTATGACATCTATATCCCTTCCCTCATCAATCAACTTTGTCACCTCTTCAAACAATTCTATTAAGTTTGTAAGCCATTACCTTACCTGCACAAAACCATGCTACCTAGCACTGTGAAGTCATTCTATTCCAAATGGGTATATATCCTATCCCTCAGTATCTTCTCCGGTAGCTTCCCTACCACTGACGTCACACTCACAGGTCTGTTATTACATGAATTATTCCTAATAAAGGAGACGCCATTAGCAATTCTCCATTCCCCAAGGACCTCCCCCGTGTTCAAGGAAGCTGCAAAAATATCTGTTAAAGCCTCAGCTAATTCCTCTCTCGCTTCCTTCAGTAACCTGGGGTAGATCCCATCCAGACCTGGGGACTTGTCCATCTTAATGTCTTTTGGAACTCACAACACTTCCTCCCTCTTTATGCAGACTTGACCAAGAGCAATCAAAGATCTATCCCGAACCTCAACATCCACCATGCCCCTCTCCATACAGATGCAAAGTTCACAATAAGAATCTCTCCCGATTTCTCTGCTTCCAAGCATATCTTTCCTGCTTTGTCCTTGAGTGGGTCAACCCTTTATCTCGCTACCCTCTTGTTTGTTATATATGACCAAAAAGCTTTGACGTTTTCCTTAATCCTGCTCGTAAGTGTATCTCATGACCCCTTTTTGCCCTCTTAGTTCCTCATTTCAGATTGGTCCTACCTTTAGAACATTCTTCCAAGGCTTCCTCTACCTTCATTTGCCTAGACATTATGTACACATTCTTTTTCCTTTTAGCTAGTCTCACAATATCACTTGTCATCCATGATTTCCTAACCTTGCCATTTCTATCCATAATTTTCACAGGAACATATCTCTCCTGAACAATAATTAACCTCTTTTCAAAAGCCTTCCACATATCAAATGCGGATTTCCCTTCAAACAGCTGTTCCCAATACACGTTCCCCAGCTCTTGCCGAATTTTGCTGTAGTTGGCCTTCCCCCTGTTTAGCACTCTTCCATTAGGACCACTCTAATCTTTCTCCATGACTATTGTAAAACTGAAGGAATTGTGATCATTATTTCCAAAGTAATACCCTACTGAAACTTGCACTGCCTGGGCGGGCTCAGTTCCCAACACCCGGTCTGGCATGGCCGCTTCCCGAGTTGAACTATTTTTACACTGCTCTAGAAAATGCTCCTGGATGGTCCATACAAATTCTGCTCCATCTAGACCTCTAACACTAAGTGAATCCCAGTCAATATTGGGAAAATTAAAATCTCCTATCACCATCATCCTGTTGCTCCTACATCTTTCTGTGATCTATCTATATATTTGTATCTCGATCGGTGTTGGGAGGCCTGTAGTACAATCCCAGCATTGTTAACGTATCATTTCTATTTCTGAGCTCTGCCCATTATTGCCTCACTGCTCGAATCTTCCATGGTGCACTCCTTCAGCACAGCCGTGATATCTTCTTTGACCAGTGACGCTTCTACTCCACCCCATTTCCCTTCCACGTTATCCCGCCTGAAGCATTAATGTCCTGGGATATTTAGTTGCCAATCACGCCAGTCCCTCAAAAAGTCTCAGTAATGTCAATAACATTATTTTCCCAGGTACTATTCCAAGCCTTAAGTTCATCTGCTTTACCTAATATACTTCTTGCATTAAAACTACAAGTTCCTCTGTGTTCATCCTCCGCTTCCTGCCTCCTCTACCCCTCAGTCATGCTGATTTCATGATCTAGTTATTTATGCTTTAGTTACTACCTTCTTTCCGTTCACCAAACTCCTCATTTTTTTCCCGATCCCCTGCCACATTAGTTTAAACCCTTCCCAACAGCGTTAGCAAATGCACTCCATCGGACATTGGCTCCAGTCCTACCCAGATGTAGACCGCCCAATTTGTAATAGTCCTACATCCCCGAGAACCGGTCCCAATATCCCAAACATCTGGACCACTCCCTCCTGCTCCATCTCTCAAGCCACACATTCTTCATGATTATTCTATCTTTGCTACACTGACTAGCATTTGACACATGGAAGAAATCTTGAGATTATTGCCTCTGAGGTCCAACTTTTTAAACTTGGCTCCTAACTCCCTAAATGTTTCTCGTAGGACCTCATCCCAGCGGCACATTAATGTAGGGAGAGTTAATTCAGGTACATAGAGTATTAGGGATGCTATATTAGACTGATGAATGGACTCTGTAACTCCAAATAAAGATGATCTTGTTCATGTTGATCGTGTTTGTTTGAATGTCCTGCGTATTGTAACCTACACGCCTTGTTCTGTCCAAATTTATTTTTCACCCTACGATCTGTGTGTCCTTGCTTACTGTCATCTGTCTGTACTGCTCGCAAATAAAGCTTTCACTGTACTTAGGCACATGTGACAATAAATGTAATATATTAATTATTTCTCACCCATCAGTGTCTCTTTTAAAAATATGCGATCTTCGCTAACCCTCAAGTTTCAACATAATCCCTCTTTGTCTCCTATCACGACAGATTAAATACCCAGTTCCATCACCATCTCTTCATGGTGTCATCATCTCATGGATTAGACTGCTGATACTTGTTTGACCTGTGTCTGTGTTAATGAGATCGTGCCTTACAAAGGAGATCATACCTGTTCACAGTGCCCCAAATACTCTCTCATCAAGGCCTGACAAATACAGGAAGACGGCTTTACTTATGCACTGGAATCATATTACAATGAAGGGCAGCATACTGTACAAGGTGCTCAATACTTAACGCCCTTGGAGGAGCGATTTTTGGTGACTCATGATCAAGGACGTTCAGGTCCTTTTTAAAAACAACACTTCTCAACATTGTACCATTTAATCAACACAAAATGAGATGCATGCTGTTTATTTCTCACATCCAAATAATTTCTATGCCTTGCAAATTGTGGTGGTTCAAACACTGAAACTTGTGATATCCCATGAGTAACTGCCTTCAGTCCATAACAGTGCAAGAAACTCTGTATTGTTTCCACTGACCAATCCTCAATCCATGTGGTATATCCAGATCACCCCGTCTGCAACTTATCAATGTCCTCTAACTTCCTTTGTTCACTTGTTAGCAACAATGTAAAAAAAAGTATTCTGCAAATTCAAATACCCCACTCCCACTGGTTCTCTTTTGTGGATGCATCAACTAACACAAACTCCACAGGTTTCTCAAAGATAATTTCCGGTTTCTAATTTTAAGCTGACTCTGCCAAGTCACATCATGATTTCTCAAGTGTCTAATTATGGAATTTCTCACAAAACGTTCTAATATTTTCCTCAGTCCTGACATCAAGGTACCCACTTTTTTTTGTTTCCCTCCCACACCGGTTTTAAATATTTGGGATTACAATAACTACTTTCCAGTCTGCAGGAACAAGAATTTCAGAGTCTAAAGAATTTTGAAGAGTAATCAATACTTCTTTCTTGTCATTACAACGTTTAAAAGACATTTGGATAAGTACATAGGAAAGGTTTGGACGGATATTGGCCAAGCGCGGGCAGCTGGTACTAAGTTAGTTTGGAATTGGAATAGTCAGCATGGACTGATTGAACCAAAGGGTCTGTTTCTGTTCTGTATGACTCTGAATTACTTTCACTAGCTGTATTGCCACTTCCCTGAAAACTTTGGGATGGAGCTCATTTGGTGCAGTAACTTGCCAAACTTCAATTCAATTAGTTTTTGAGTAAGTCTACTTTATTAATTCTAATCATGCACATGTTCTTATTTTCACCAGTCAATCTGTCCCATAATATTTCTAGTTGATTTTTGGTACCCTCCATTGTGGACACAGGGCGAAGTTATTACCCTCAGCAGGAGGCAGAGATGTATTCCGTCACTGTGTGAATATATCGGAGCACTGCAACTGGGAGATGATGAACGTGACACCCACTTGCCCTCAGAAATTTCTAGAATCAGGACAATTCAATGAAACTGTCACTTCCTGGTCACTGATAGCATAGTCCTCATCCTTGTGTGAGTTTACAGGTTATGCTGAAACTCATTTTAGAATCAAACTGACTTCACACTTTGCACCTAGCATAGGTCCAGGTTGAGGTAAGAAAAAGTTTGTGGTCATATTATGTGTAACGAGAAGTGTTGCCAGAAGAGAATTGTAACTGGAAAGGTGTGAATGATGGTTTATTCAGAAACAGTGTTGAGGCAGAAGTGAACACTGGGGATATTGTGAAGGTGGGAGTGGACCAGGTTTTGTTGTAGATGGAATATTGAGATATAAATCAGTTCATGATAAAATGGGGTAATCGTGGTTATGATCACTTTCGTTTCTCCTCAGATAATTGTAAACGAGGGATATGAAATTCATGGCATAGAAATGGAGATTGTGATTGAAAGCGAAGACGATAGTTTGGATTTTTGCCAAATATGCACTACAGAGAAAACGACGACATTCACAACGGGTTAGAGAATTAGTAAATGGGCAGAGATAGACTCACCAAGAACACCAATAATAGCGAGGATGGGGTAGTAACCTGCCTGAATAATCATCAGTACACAGCATCAATCGAGATGTTGTTACTACATTGAAGTCTCCTCCACCACAACAACTTCCAATATAAAACTGCTTCTGGGCACAACTGCCCTGAACATACACAAGAAATACAGATTTCCCTGGATTTTACTCTCACAGCTCTTACCAATTAATTGTTTATCGTTTACACAATGCAATTCTATAATCTGTTTAAAAAGATGGAAACATCTTATTGCACGATTTGTATGTCTTTTCTTTTTGAGATTTTTTTTTAGTACCTTAGCGCAAAAGTAAGTGTTCTGTTTAACATTGACCTGTTTATTGGGATTCAAGGGTCAGACACAGTATGTATTTTTCATGGGGTAAGAAACAGAAAGGAATAGAAGACAGTGGCTGTGGAGACTGATGAGGAGTAAAGTGACATCCCCCCTGTCCCCAATATCTTCTTGATGGACAGAATAAAAAAAATTGCAGTGCAAGGAACAGAATATATTCAGTTTTGCCGGTGCCACGTGACAGTGAGGCAAGGAATAGGAAGAGAGTGCAGTTGAACACGTGGCTACAAGGATGGTGTAGGAGGGAGGGCTTCAGGCATTTGGACAATTGGACTGCATTCTGGGGAAGGTGGGACCTGTACAAACAGGACGGGTTGCACCTGAACCAGAAGGGCACCAATACCCGGGGGGGGGGGGGGGTGGTAGGTTTGCTATCACTCTTCGAGGGGGTTTAAACTAATTTGGCAAGAGGATGGGATCCAGACTTGTAGTCCAGCAAGTAAGCTAGCTGTTTGTCAGGATGTCCAAGAATGTAGGGAGGCTGTGGAGAAGGTGGCACTGACAGGGAATACTTACGGACACAGAGATGGGCTCAAGTGCGTATACTTCAACGCAAGGAGTATCAGAAATAAGGTGGGTGAACTTAAGGCGTGGATTGGTACCTGGGACTACGATGTTGTGGCCATTAAGGAAACGTGGATAGATGAGGGACAGGAATGGTTGTTGGAGGTTCCTGGTTACAGATGTTTCAGTAAGATTAGGGAGGGTGGTAAAAAAGGAGGGGAGGTGGCATTGCTAATTAGAAATGGTATAACGGCTGCAGAAAGGAAGTTTGAGGGGGATCTGCCTTTGGAGGTAGTATGGGCTGAAGTCAGAAATAGGAAAGGTGCAGTCACCTTGTTGGGTGTTTACTATAGGCCCCCCAATAGCAGCAGAGATGTGGAGAAACAGATTGGGAAACAGATTTTGGAAAGGTGCAGAAGCCACAGGGTCGTAGTCATGGGCGACTTCAACATCCCAAATATTGATTGGAAGCTCTTTAGATCAAGTAGATTGGATGGGGCGGTGTTTGTGCAGTGTGTCCAGGAAGCTTTTCTAACTCAGTATGTAGATTGTCCAACCAGAGGGGAGGCCATATTGGATTTGGTACTCGGTAATGAACCGGGACAAGTGATGGGCTTGTTAGTGGGTGAACATTTTGGTGATGGTGACCACAATTCTGTGACTTTCACCTTGGTTATGGAGAGATATAGGTGCGCACAACAGGGTAGATTTTACAATTGGGGGAAGGGAAATTACAATGCTGTAAGACACGATTTGAGGAGCATAAGTTGGGAGCATAGGCTATCAGGGAAGGATGTGGTGGAAATGTGGAACTTTTTCATGGAGCAGATACGACGTGTCCTTGATATGTATGTACCTATCAGGCAGGAAAGAAATGATCGTGTGAGGGAGTCTTGGTTGACGAGGGTGGTTGAATGTCGAGTAAAGAGGAAGAAGGAGGCTTACATAAGGTTGAGGAAACAGGGTTCAGACAGGGCAGTGGAGGGATGCAGTATAACCAGAAGGGACCTGAAGAAAGGGATTAGGAGAGCTAAGAGAGGGCATGAAAAATCCTTGGCGGATAGGATCAAGGATAACCCGAAGGCATTTTATGCGTATGTGAGAAACATGAGAATGACGAGAACGAGAGTAGGTCCGACCAAGGACAGTAGTGGGAGATTGTGTATTGAGTCGGAAGAGATAGGAGAGGTCTTGAATGAGTACTTTTCTTCATTATTTACGAACGAGAGGGACCGTATTGTTGAAGAGGAGAGTGTGAAACGGACTGATGAGCTAGAAGAGATACTTGTTAGAAGGAAGATGTGTTGGACATTTTGAACAACTTGAGGATAGACAAGTCCCCCGGGCCTGACGGGATATATCCTAGGATTATGTGGGAAGCAAGAGAGGGAATTGCAGTACCGTTGGCAATGATCTTTTCGTCTTCACTGTCACGGGGGTGGTACCAGGGGACTGGAGAGTAGCGAATGTTGTGCCTCTGTTCAAAAAATTGAATAGGGATAACCCCGGGAATTACAGGCCAGTTAGTCTTACTTCTGTGGTAGGCAAAGTAATGGAAAGGGTACTGAGGGATAGGATTTATGAGTATCTGGAAAGACATTGCTTGATTAGGGACAGCCAGCACGGATTTGTGAAGGATAGATCTTGCCTTACAAGTCTTATCGAATTCTTCGAGGAGGTGACCAAGCATGTGGATGAGGGTAGAGCAGTGGATGTAGTGTACATGGATTTTAGTAAGGCATTTGATAAGTTTCCCCATGGTAGGCTTATGCGGAAAGTCAGGAGGCATGGGATAGAGGGAAATTTGGCCAATTGGATAGAAAACTGGCTAACCGGTCAAAGTCAGAGAGTGGTGGTAGATGGTAAATATTCAGCCTGGAGCCCAGTTACAAGTGGAGTTCCGCAGGGATCAGTTCTGTGTCCTCTGCTGTTTGTAATTTTTATTAATGCCTTGGATGAGGGAGTCGAAGGGTGGGTCAGTAAATTTGCAGATGATACAAAGATTGGTGGAGTTGTGGACAGTGAGGAGGGCTGTTGTCGTTTGCAAAGGGACTTAGATATGATGCAGAGCTGGGCTGAGGAGTGGCAGATGGAGTTCAACCCTGCCAAGTGTGAGGTTGTCCATTTTGGAAGAACAAATAAGAATGCGGAATAAAGGTTTAACGGTAGGGTTCTTAGTCAGGTGGAGGAACAGAGGGATCTTGGGGTCTATGTACATAGATCTTTGAAAGTTGCCACTCAGGTGGATAGAGTTTGTAAGAAGGCCTATGGTGTATTAGCGTTCATTAGCAGAGGGATTGAATTCAAGAGTCGTGAAGTGATGTTGCAGCTGTACAGGACTTTGGTTAGGCCACAATTGTAGTACTGTGTGCAGTTCTGGTCGCCTCACTGTAGGAAAGATGTGGAAGCTTTGGAGAGGGTGCAGAGAAGATTTACAGGATGTTGCCTGGAATGGAGAATAGGTCGTACGAGGATAGGTTGAGAGTTCTCGGCCTTTTCTCGTTGGAATGGCGAAGGATGAGGGGTGACTTGATAGAGGTTTATAAGGTGATAAGAGGAATAGATAGAGTAGACAGTCAGAAACTTTTTCCCCGGGTACAACAGAGTGTTACAAGGGGACATAAATTTAAGGTGAAGGGTGCAAGGTATAGGGGGAGATGTCAGGGATGGGTTCTTTACCCAGAGAGTGGTGGGGGCATGGAATGCGCTGCCCGTGGGAGTGGTAGAGTCAGAATCATTGGCGACCTTTAAGCGGCATTTGGATAGGTGCATGGATGGGTGCTTAATCTAGGACAGAAGTTCGGCACAACAACGGCCTGTTCTGTGCTGTATTGTTCTATGTTCTATGTTCTATGTTCTATGGCACAATTTCCGTGTCTCTGAAATGACATAAAGCTGGCATCACTGACACTAAAGAGTTCTTACTGTTAGTCAGGGAGATAAAAAGAGTGACATGTATTCACTCTAAACACAGAAGGTAGCACATACTGGAAAGAACATAGAAAGAATATAGAACATAGAAAAATACAGCACAGTACAGGCCCTTCGGCCCTCGATGTTGCGCCGATCCAAGCCCACCTAACCTACACTAGCCCACTTTCCTCCATATGCCTATCCAATGCCCGTTTAAATGCCCACAAAGAGGGAGAGTCCACCACTGTTACTGGCAGGGCATTCCATGAACTCACGACTCGCTGAGTAAAGAATCTACTCCTAATATCAGTCCTATATCGACCACTCCTTAATTTAAAGCTATGCCCCCTCGTAATATCTGACTCCATACGTGGAAAAAGGTTCTCATGGTCAACCCTATCTAAACCCCTAATCATCTTGTACACCTCTATCAAGTCACCTCTCAATCTTCTTTTCTCCAATCAAAACAGCCCCAAGATCCTCAGCCTTTCCTGAGGATTCAGATGATTATGTTAAAGGGTGTTGGGCAATGAGACAAATTGTAAATACTCAGCCAGAAGTGTTGATTCAATGATTTAACTCACCTCATCAATATGCCCACAGAATTACTGATGGCAGTGGAGGGTTGCTTTTCAAACTGGAGGCTTGTGACCAGTGGTATGCTACTCTATGTGACATGAAGAAACATCCTGAACACAGTAGACATGACAAAGGCAATGTACAACAAGCCGTGTCCCTGGGGAAGCTGTTTCATTCCAGTTCCAAATCTGACATCTATCTGGCAATGTAGAAAGTTGCACAACTTTGACAACTCCCTTAAGAAGAGAATAATTACAGTATGACCAACATCACCCCCTCCATTCCATCATGACAGTCAAATGGCTGGGTGTTCTGTTTGACAAAGTTGTCAAGCAGCACAGAAATAAACTGCTCAGCGTGGTTTGCAATAGCTCCCTGTGTGGCAATGGAAATGTCACTGGATTACTAATCCAGACCAGGCTAATGCTCTGACAGCTGGTGGACGTTAATAACAGTTAATAAAATATCGATATCTAAAATCTGGTGTCAGTAATAATGACCTTGAACCCAATGTCAATTGGAAACAGCAATTTGTTTCCCCAATGTACTTTCAAGAAGTGAATCTCCTGTGTTTTCCTGGTCTAACGTAAAAGCGACTCCAGACACAGGTTTCAATGGTCTCTGAAACAGCCAAGCAAGGCATTCAATTGTATCAAACTGCTTCGAGGTTTTAAAGGATAAAACCGGTCAGAACACTGGGCACTAACTTCTGCATCGGAAAATTTAAACACAGGCCTGTCAACCCTACAGAGACCCCCTTCCTAACATCTGAGAGCTTGTGATAACACTGACAGAGCTTTCCCACAGACTGCATACAAACATTGGGAAAGGAATAGGTAATTCAACACAGTGAGCCTCCCACGTTCTCACCATGCAGTCCTCACTTTGTCCTAATGTAATGGAAGGATGTGATCACAGTTTCCAGAATGCTGAAATGCCGACATTTCGACAGTATCCTGTAACATGAGCCAGTGCTTCATGGAATGATGGGGGAACAGAATATTTGTGTGATTTCAGGAGCGTTTTGGATTAACATTTGTTCTGCAGCTTTGTAAGTGGGAGTTGGGTCAGAACAGATTTCGACCCATTGGGCTGAATCTAACAATAATTTATCTCAGTGGCATTTACATTGAGCGTGACAGAGGGATCGTCTACACGAGGCTGAGCTAGTTTCCTGGTGCTAACTTATCTAATTCACTTCATTAACTACCCATCCCACCCCATGGTGTCCCACTCATTCAATAACAGCCCGATTCTAACAACCATCATGGCTGGGGGTACTCGCCATCGTCTGGATACCCACGGATATTCCGTGATCCCTGGCATTGGTGCCATCTTTAAAAGGCCAAGGGGCACACGGCTGACCTTTCTCAGTTCAGAGCTGCCCTGCACAGTTTACCCCAAGCATGGCAGATAAGAGGCAATTACACCACGGTTTGTCGACAGGGGTATGGAGGTCCTAGTGAATGGGCTAGCACAGAGAAGGACCATTCTCTTCCCAGAGGGGGCCACACCACCAGACCTACCGAGCATGGTCTGAGCTCACCACCCAGCTCAGTGTAGTATCTGCGGTCTGAAGAACTGTCCAGCAATACAGGACAAGCATTAATAACTATCCCTGCTCTGTCAGGATAAGGGTCACTGTATTGTCTCTGCTCCCTCACACTCACTGTATTTCTGTGATAGCACCGACCCCGAGCAAGGCTCATGTGCCATCACCCTCACTATTGCGTGCAACACCTTCCCTCTCTCTGTCTCTCTCTGCTTCTCTCAAATCCAGTATACCCACTACATTAAGAACGCTGCATGTGTACAACACTGTGGACAGACCCGGACCGAAAACCTCTTCATTCCGTCGCCGCCCCCCACCTAGAGCAGTACGATCAGCAGGCTCCACACTCACTCACTCACTCCCTTTCTCCCAATCCAGGAGAAAAAGGCTGGAATAGGACAGGAAGGGCCAAGCCGGGTGGTGGAGTGCCGGACATCTGTTCCATTAGACCCTTCCCCCCGCCATGTGGGGAGTACCCTGGTATGAGTCGGAGAGGACGGGGTGCCTCGTGTGGAGATTCTGAAACATCCATGTCCCACGGACCGAGTAAGGAGCAAGGTTCAGTGAAAGGTAATTCTCACGTTAAACCTGCTGGCAGCTCCGTTCCGTTTCCCCCATTCCAACTTAGAAACCTTGGCCCTGATGCCATCTCGCTTTTTTATGGAGCTGGTACAAATAGAATACCCACGGTCTTGGTGGGCAGGAGGGTGGGTTCATAACACATCGTCACCACCACCTCCCAGGAAGGGGCAAGGAGACTCCCTCCTACACTCCTCCTGTAAACAGCTCAGATACTGAAACTAAGAAAGTTACTGCTCTCCTCACTTGTCCTGACATCTTCAATAATCTGTGCTCAAATACACCCAGGTCCCTCTGCTCCTGCACCCCGTTTATAACTGTACAGCCTGTTTTCCTTCCATAGTACATCACCTCATAATGTCCTGAGTTGATTGTCGGATGAAATATACCTGAAATCTACAACAAGTTGGCGTTATCCTGTTGTTGTTGTAGTACACTGCCCTCCACATACTTTGAAATTCTTCCAGGTTTGGTGACATCAACAAGCATCGAAGTTGTCATAGTGTCAGACTCCAGTCAAAATAACTGAAAGAGAATGTGGCGCTGCAAAAGTAGAGCAGGTCAGAAAGTAATGACTGCAGATGTTGGACATCAAAGCCGACAGTGTGCTGCTGGAAAAGCAAAGCACGCCAGGATAGAATTCGGATTACAGACAGGACTGATGAAGGTCTTATACCTGTACTGACAATTCTCCTGGTCTTCGGATGCTGCCTGACCTGCTGTGCTTTTCAGGCACCACACGCTCAGCTTTGATCCCCAACATCTGCCGTCCTTACTTTCTCCTGCAGAACAATTGAAATACTGACAGACTCACTGGTGTGATCAAGGCATACACTGATAGCAAACGAGCGTCAAAAATAACATCACACATCCCAAAGACCCAGAGAAAAAAAAAGTCATGCTGCAAACAGAGAAATAGAAACAATGTGGCACACCTTACTGAGTGGGTGAAATAGTGAGAATTTATCACAGAGAAAGAGAAATACCGATCGACTCCCATGTTTGTCTCGTGTCAGTATATCTGTGTGTCTGTCTGTGTGTGTGTGTGAGCGCATGCCCATTTATTCGTATGTCTGCATCTGCGTGTATGTATTAGAGTGTGTAACTGTGCGTATTAGCATTTGTGCGTATCTCTGTGTGAGACTGGTCTGATGATCCCTGCGTTGCTTAATGTGATGGAATTCGACATTCTGCTGGCCTCTCCACTCCACAGCATAGACAGTGATGGAGGGTGAAAACCGTCTGGAATTCAGTCAGAGAGGGTGGGCAGCAGGTCACAGCATCATACAAGCTAACAGCAACATCAATAGAAATACACACAGACACACTCACACACACATGCATGCAGTCTCTCTCTAGAGGGGTGTGGAGAGGATTGCAGCTGTACTGGGGCTTATATAGAGAAATGTCTGGGCCCCCTCTGCCACGTAGAATTAATTTGTCTTTGGGAGGTATTAATGACAAACAGTGCACATATTAAGGAGTGTTTCCACAGCAGTTGTCTTCAGTGAACCATTGATGGAATGAGACGAGATAATTTCATTGCACGTTCTGCTACTTGCATTTGATTTGCTCTACACTCTGACAAATGATAAGTGCGAAAGCATTCTCAATGACCCAATGTGCCAGCAGATCAATGCTAGACATGTCCACCTCCTTCTCTAATATCTCAGAGACAGCATTGCAAGGGATCAGACAAACTCCTTTCTGTTGCCAAGGCTATTCTGTGAAGCATCGCATAGCCGCACAATGTGAGTGATTCGCAGTAATTGATACATTCTCAAACAAACGATGAGCTCTCCACTTTCCTCCGGTGGTCTAAAGATGTGCAGGTTTGGTAGACTGACCATGCTAAATTGTCCATAATGCCCAGGGATATGGAGCTTACATGGATTAGCCATGTGAAACACAGGGTTACCGGGATGGAAATGATTGTGTGACATTCTATGGCAGGTCAGTGTGAACTAGATGGACTGAATTCCACACTGATCGGATTCTATGAAACCTGTTGGTTGCACAGTGGAGTTGGTGAACCAGCAGTAGTTGATATTACATCCTTTTAAACAAACGAGGAAACAAGGTATTATCCCCCATTTCAATTAATCCACTGTTCCCAAAATAAGAGCGATCCCATTACACATTGTTACAGATGAGATCAGAACTCTGAAAAGTGATTAAGATGTTAATCTGGACCCTAACATTTTCTTATTTAAAGGTAAACGTAAGGTGCCATGTTCCAGATCCAATTCAATTGATCAAACGAATTGACATTACGCAAAACACAAATTATTCGAACACAATAGTAAAAGTATGATCAAAGAAAGATGAACGTGGAATAACTTAACTCGATTGGAAAACTGAGCCAAACTTAAAGAATTGTTTTAGTACTAAACAGTTACTGTTCCAATGTGGGAACAGCTCATAAATACACCCTGGGCAAAAAATTCAGAAAAACAAATTGCAGGGCAACGCAACTCCTGCAGCCCAGAAGGGAAAATTCAGAGAGAGTAGCAGCCAGCTACATGTAGTACAGTTTCCAACCCTGTTGAGATCCCGGCTACAACTGCTGCAAACTACCGACTATACGCCCTGGTTCTATGAGAGCTTGACTGTACTCATTGAGGCTGCTTCTATTGTTCCAACTTTAAGAAAAATAAACTAAGGCCTCACAAACTATTTGCTCTAGTTGCTCTGGAAGATTGCTCGATACCTGTGCCTGGAATTAACTTTAAAGAGCCCAGGATAAAATACTTTATCAAGATAGTCTGATTTCTCTTCACAGAAGTTGCCAGTTCCGCTGATATTTTCCAAGATATACTGTTTTTTTGTTCATGATTTACAGCAGAACATTGTGAGTAGAGTTTTATTTTGATTTTCTTCTTGTGAAACTGAAGCCAGTGAGTGCTCCAGGGATCAGTCTATTTCCGTTATCAGAAGTTATTTTGGTTTCCGGGAAAAAAAATCATTTGATTTAGAAACTTCCAAAGGTACTTCACTTTATTGATTCTGAGTTGAAGCCCTTGTATTAGGAAGGATATGCATTTTAGGTCTCTGTATAAGTGATTTTTCTCCTGCACGAAACAAGATCTTGAAAACCGTGTATCAGGTGAATACCTGATGGACATTCCCTCTTGTATGGGAGACTAAAACTAGGAAATCCATTTTAAGAATAAGTATTCACTTTGACACAGATATTGGAAAGTCATAAACTTTTTTTTATAAAAAGCAAAAGAATCATGGTCACAGAGTCGAACAACATGGAAGCACACCTTTTGTTCAACTAATACTACCAGCCTAAGTTTGGCCCATATCCCTCCAAACATTTCCTATTCTTGTACCTACCCAAACATCTTTCAAATGTTGTAACTGTACCTCCACCCACCACTTCCTTTGAAAGTGCATTTCTAACACTAATATCTCTATGTAAGAACAAATTGCCCCACAAGTACTTTTGAAATCTTTCTCTTCTCACATTAAATTATTCTTGCTGGTTTAGAAATCCTCCGTCCGAGGGAACAGAAACATGCCATTCACCTTATCAATATTCTTCATGATTTTATAATGTTACCCTTGAATCTTCTGCGGTCCGGGGAATCAAACATATGATCCGATCCAATCTCTCCTTATACCCCAGTCCCTCCATTCTTACCAACGTTCCGGGAAATATATTTTAACCCCAATCAGCTTAATATTGTCCTTCCTCTGTCTGAGTGATCAGAATGGACTCAGTACTCCAAAAGAGGCCTTATCAATGCCCTGCACAACCTCAGTATGAAATACCGACACCTATAGTGAAACGTCTGAGCGGCCAAGGCAAACGTACTGAATGCCTTCTAAAATCCTTTTTCCAAGTTTGATATAAAGTTCAAAGACTTATGTACCAAAGTCCCTCGATCCCTCTGGCCTAAAGTACTACCTGGGGCCGTATAATTATGTGTTTTACTTCATGCACTTGTTTATTTTACCAAAATGCAGTACCTCACATTTACTTTATCTAAACTCCATCTGTCACTCCTCAATATATTGACCCAATTGAACAATATCTCTTTGCAATCGCAGACACCTGTCTCACTGCCCAATATAACAACAATTTTGGTGTAATCTGTAAATGTACCAACCACGCCTTCCATATTATCATCCTAACCTTTTACATCAATGACAAATGAAAGTCCATCCAGTACTGATCCCGGTGGAACACTGCTTGTCGCAGGCTTCCAGGCCAAAGCAAAATCCTCTATTCTGTCACCTTCTGTAAAACCGAATTTACATCGAGTTATCAAGCTTACCCGCAATCCCATGTGCTCTAACTTTATTAATTAGTCTACCATGCAGAACCTAATCAAAGGCTTTGCTAATGTTCATTTAAACAACATCTACCATTCTGCTACAATCAATCTTTCTGTTTACTTTATTTAAAACAAACTAAGAACATGTTTGTAAGACATGATTCCTCTCATACAAAACCTTTCTGACCAACACAAATCAGCCATTCCCTTTCCAGTCATGTAAATCTTATCTTTCAAAATGTTTTCCAACAACTTACTCGTCACCAATGTCAGACACGCAGACTATCGTTTCCATACTTTTCCTTCCAGCCTTTCTAAAGATGCAGTCTTACCCACCCTCCAGTCCTCCAGTAAATTACTTGTGTGTATAAATGATTCAACTACATCTGCTGGGTTCCCATAGTTTCACAGAACAAAGATCAATGAAAGAATAACGAAGAATATTACAGCACAGGAACAGCCATTCACCCCTGCAAGCCTGCGCCGACCCAGTTCTTCTATCAAAGCATATTTTCTAAGGATCTGTATCTCTTTACTCCCTGCCCGTTCATATATTTGTCTAGAGAGGTCTTAAATGACATTATTGTGTCCACCATAATACCACTACTGGCAACGCGTTCCAGGAACCCCCACCCTCTGCATAATGAATTTACCACATATACCTTCCATCAACAGATCCAATCTCATGGCTCCTAGAAATTCAGTTCGCCACACTGGGAAAAAATATTCTTCTTGCTATCCACCCAACCTATACCTCTCATGATTTCGTAGACCTCAGTCAGATTCCCCCTCCGCGATCTCTGTCTTTCGAATGATAATAATCCTAATCTACTCAACTTCTCTTCATAGCTTGCACCCTCCATATCAGGTAATATCCTAGTGAACCTATTCTGCACTCTCCAAATCATCCAAATCGTGTTGGTAATGTGGACGATCAGAAATGCACCAAATATAATGCTGAACCATAGTCTTATTGAACTGTAATATGACCTGCCAAATACTGTACTCAATACCACGTTTGATGATGGAAAACATTTCATATGGCTTCTTGACAAATCTATTGACCTGCAATGCCACCTTCAGGGATCAAATGACTTGAACACCCAGAAATCTCTCTGTACATTAATTTTCCTCTGACAATTCCACTTACTGTATAATTCGCTCTTGAATTGTATCTTCCAAAATGCATGGCCTCGCATTTGACAGGATTGAACTCCATCTGCAATTTCTCAGCCCAACTCTCCAACCTACATATCTTTCCTTCCACAATGCCCTGGCATGCGCATGATCCTATTCTAGAAATTGATCAATCCTTATGGTTTCTCAGACCTTGCACGCACACAACACCCAAATCGCTCTGCGCTGGTCTTTTGTTGTCACAGTCTCTCTCCATATAAATAATCATTTGCTTTTTTTTATTATTCATTCTTAAGTGCTAGACCTCACACTTTATTACAATGAACTCTATCTTCCAATTACATAGTGCAGATTACTTACATCCATATCACACTATGCACTCCAACCTATCTTCACCATCATGGAATATGCATTGATTGCATTCTACATCTCCCCCCCACCCCCCCCAACACATGCACACGCACACACAGAGACACACACACACACACCGCAAAGAAAACCTTTAATACAGAGAATAAGCAACTGGGAGTCCAAGGGCTGACATTTGTGGTAATCCACTTATTATCGCTCTCTGAACTCACACAGATATATTAATCAAGACTCACTCCTTTGTGTCTTCACAAATGTTCAATCTCTGAACAATAACCCACAAGTTCCTACCTTGTGCAATACTTGCTTTATATGGTTGTTCATAAGATGCTTACCAAATCTAATTACACAATCTAAGGGTTCACTTTTATTATCACTGCTTCTCCTTTTCAGATTACTCGATTGAGTCTGTTCAATTCCATTAAATTATTGTAAATCACAATTTATTTTCCTGAATAATGGACTAAAGCAGTTTCCTAATAATAGACATAAGGCTACCTGGCCCTTATTTCCATGCTTTATGCCTTCCTCCTTTCTTGAAGACTGGCATCACAGTAAGACCTTTGAATCCACTGAAATCCCCTTGGACTGTAGTGATATTTGAACAAATGCCAGGAATATTTCTGGAGCACATTCTTTCGAAATCTGACTACTAGCTTTTGGTGGATAGTTTATCCATAATCATACCCTTTATCAAACGAGTTCTCCTGAAAAAAAGGCCTGCGATCCTTTGGGATATTCTCTGTCGAAACAGTGTCACAACCAATATAAAATAGTTGTTTGAGTTATTTGAGAGTTTCCGTTTTTCCTGTGTGTAATTTCACGATGTCATCTTCCAATTGTTCCAAAAAAAGATTTTAGCTATTCTTTTCTTTTTCTTATTTTTATTTCCACATGGAGCCTCATGTCATTTTTGTTTATACTTTGCAACAATTGACCTTCCTAAATCAATTGTCTCCAACTTTATTCGCTTTACAGCTTTCAACTAGTGGCCTCTAAAAAAAAAGTCCCAAACTTCTGGTCGAGCAGCAGTTTTCATCATTTGTGCGCCTGTGTTGTCAGTAGGTACTCACCCTGACTATATTTGCTTATCATACAAAGTTTACAATCTCATCAATTCCTTTTTGATGTTTTAAAATTTGTTCACGGAATCATTGGCTAGGTCAGCATTAATTGCCTATCCCTAATTGCACAGAAGGCAGTTCTGAGACAACCATATTGCTGTGGGACGCGAATCACATGTAGGCCAGACCAGGTAAGGATGGCAGATTCCTTCTGTAAAGGACTTTACTGAGTCAGAGAGGTCTGCCCAACAATTGACAATGGATTCATGGTCATCATGAGATTTTTAACTCGAGATTGTTTTCATGGAAATAAATTTTCACTATCTGCCGTGGCTGGATTTGAACTCGGGTCCTAGAACGTTATCGGAGCCTATTAATTCAACAATATAGCGATAATACCACAAGGCCATCGTCTCCCTATCATGCTCGATTGATGTGAAATGTTAATTTAAATATCTGCCAATTTTATCAACTGAACTTCCTTTCAGTCTATTTTCCAGCTCGTTGTTAGCAACACGTTCTTGAGCTGTTGATAATAACATAAGAACTAGGAGCAGGAGTAGGTCGTCCAGCCCTTCGACCCTGCTCCGTCATTCAATAAGACTATGGCCGATCTTTTTGTGGACTCAGCTCCATTTACCCAACCTCTCACTGTATCCGTTATTTTCTTCCATTGTTAGAAAGAAATACCTTATTTTAAAACAGTTTTCTGAATAGCGTTAATTACTTCCCGGGCAAGGAATTCCACAGATTAATAACCCTCTGGGTGAAGACATTCTTTCTCAATTCAGTCCTAAATCTGATTCATCTAATCTTGCAGCTATGCCCTCATAGCCTAGCTTCACCTGTCAATGGAAGAATCCTCTCTATTTCTATCTGATACATTCCCTTCATTGTTTCATATATTTCTCAAATTCTCATTGTTCTGAATTCCAATCAATATAATCCCAATCTACTCGGTCTCTCCTCATAGATCAACCCTCCCCCGCCACCCCCCCCCCCCCCTTTCAACGCCGGAATGAACCTCCCCTAAACTCTCTTCAGTGCCAGTACATCCTTTCTCAAGTACGGAGACGAAATCTGCGCACAGTACTGCAGATGTGATCTCACCAGCACCTTTGTACAGCTGCAACATTACCTTTCTGCTTTTAAATTCAACCCCTTGAGCAATGAAGGAGAAAATTACATTTGCCTTCCTAACCACTTCTTGTACCTGCAGACCAAAAGTCAGCAATTCATGCCTGATTCTTCTCAAACTTCCAAGGGGTTTTCCCATGTGGATTCAAGTATGATCGGCTGACGATGACTAACATGGAGTTTCAATGGATTGACAGATTGTGAAAGTTATGAGTCAAAGTTGCTGATATCCCTGTCTGACAGGGAGCTTCAGGTGTGACGCTTTGGGAAGTGAATGAAAATACAAGCAATGACACAGTACCACCAACTGTACAGGGGCTCAAATCATGGTCAAGGAGGGAAACAGAGTGAAACACATTCATTTTAAGCAGACATCTGGAAGGAAAAACACATTTGAAGGTCTATGAGAAATGATTTGACGAATGAGACTAATTGGAGAAGTGATGCCAGCGAGAGACACTGATAAGGATGAGAACTTTAAAATGAGATATTACCACACCAGAAGCAACTGTAGGTCAACAATTATATGGGTGGTAAATGAATTAGACTCCATGTGATGATGGACAAGCAGCAGACTTGAGGGATAAACTGAGATTCTTGGAGAATATAAAGTGAGACGCCAATAAGACGATTATTAGAACAGTTGAAACTGAAGCAGACCGAGACATGGATGAATGTTTTCAGAAGCAGCGTGTCTGAGGCAGGGATACAGATCGAGGCTGCAACAGAGCTGGGAAATGGGAAAAGCTTTGGTGACAGATACGAAAATTAGGAAGAAACTCAATTCACTTCAAAATAGAATGCTGAAATTGTACACAAACCTGTTCAGGCTCAGGTAAAAGCTGGGAGAGGAATAAAGTCAGTGCATGTGGGAGATCACAGCAGAGTTTGATGATACGGGCTCCTCTGTTACAAGAGAACAGTCAGTATTGGTTAATTCAGGAATAATCTATGAAACAGAAGGCAGAACTAGAAATGAATTCATTTACAAAATAGAGCATGCCACTAATTCTATCATTGATATGATACTTAGAATAAAGACTTCACTATTTAGACAATGTTATTGCTTCCAAAAGATTGATCACCAAAACAAAAGCATGGCCTGTGTAAGATAGAGAGCACAACTCCCTCATTGTTTGTGTGGAGGGAGATGCGGGTGGGTGGAGTGGTATTGGACATTTCAGTAAGAATGCTGGACTACAGTTATGTAGGAATTCGTGAGTTTACATCTTGTATCCTATTTGCAGATTTGGTCAGTCGTTTTTGTATGTAGGGGCAAAAACAATGACTGCAGATGCCTGTATTCCTGCTGAAGGGCTTTTGCTGCTCCTTGGATTCTGCCAGAACTGCTGTACCTTTCCAGCACCTCTCTAATCTAGTTTTTGCAAGTATGCAAATACCTTGTATGCTGTCCAGAAAAAGTTTAATAATTTGAAGCTTCAGATATTCAGATTATCTTTGAGAAAAGGTGATAAGCTGGCCTTGTTAACACGAGTGTCCTCAGGAGAGAGGAATGAACTTATAAAGTGCTGTATAATATTCACATAGTGCATATGAAAATGAGTATGTAAATTATTGGTGGGTCCACCTACAGTTTTAAAATTGTTATTTAATCTTTTGATATCATAAATGATTTGTGTACATTTTTAACACTGTGTCAAAGAATGTGCTAAGGTAGGCAGCCGAACTGGCTTGTGTTTACCCTGATTTAATTAGATCACGCTGAGCTGATTATACCATTGAACCTGCATTCCCAACTATTCTGCAAATGTTTTCAGCCCTTTCCTGACCTAGAACCTATCTACTTCTGCCTTTAAAAGGTGTTTAGGGTCTCTGCTTTCACTAAATTTTCAGGTAGAGAAATCCAAAATAAAACCACCTGCAGAAAGGAAAGTTAATTGATGTTTTGAATGGGTGATCCCTCATGTTGAACAAATGAACGACAAGTTGGCATGTTACCTGTACGTCGAAGCATTCTATCCACAGCTAATCTGTCAGGATTCAATAAAATGTCTATCAGATCGTGAGCCAACATTGTCTATTCAACAAATCAAGTCTGCTCCACAATTCAGTACAATCATGGCTGATTGATAATCCTCAAGTCCCGTCTCCTTGTCTTATCCCCATCACTCTTGATTCCCTTACTGCTTAGAAATCTGTCCACCATCTGCATTGATTAGATTTAGCAACAGGGTTTCAACAGGCCAATCATTAAATAACCCAATGAGAGAGAAGTACTTCTCATCTCCATCTTAAAAAATATGCTCCCTTTGATTGAGGTTATACTCTCTGGTCCTGGACTCTCCCACAAATTGAGACAACCTTGTTGGCAATGAGCCTGTCAAGCCTACTGACAATCTGATTTTGTTTCCATTAAGATCTCCTCACATTCTTCCAAATTCCAATGAGTTTTGACTAAGCTACTCAATCTCACTCTATAAGAAAATATCACAATTCTCAGGATTAATTCTGTGGACCTTCTCCCATCTGCTACCAACACATCTATTATCTCCTCCACATATTTCCTTAGAAACTTAGACCAGAACCGTTCACATTTGTGCAGGTTCAGGCAGCGTAGAAACATGTACATGTTTAGAATGACATTTATGCACCACCACATTTGAAATAATTGTTAATCGTGCAATCCAACTTTCCTATTTTTGCAGAATTGCATGCCAACGTTTTGAAAGTCAAGCTGAGGGCCTGAAATTCCTGAGTCCTTTCTTTTGTAAATTAGATTCAACTCTTCTATTTTGCCTGATAATGTTAATCGGTACAAACTTTCCAATGTTATCTGCCAGATGCCAACTTTGTGCGCACACCATATTTCTTTTCTATCTCACGTTAAACTCCTTGCATCATCCTCACCATTTGCCTTCCACTTCTGTTTGTGTTACTCACAGATATGGAGATAGTACTTTCATTTATATCACCCAAGTGATTGTGCAGTTAATAATTCGGGCCCCAGCATTGATCGCTGTGGCACCGCACTGGTTAAGGTCATCATCCCAAAAATAGTTCCTAGATGCTTCTCTTTCAGCGGATCCTCTCTACAGACGTGTTATACTCAATTAAACTATCAGTTTCCTCAATGAGAGCAGGAATTACACCCATGCTATTAGTATCGTTCTGTTTGATAAACTAGCTATCTCGGCAACTTAACTTACCAACATCCAGTCCCTGACACAACAGAAACATTGACATCTACATTTATATTCAATCTTGCTCACAATAACTGATACAATTCTGTGACGTTGCCCCATTACTTATTGTACCTGCATAAAACGTTTTGCAAATAAAGCAGAAGTGCACCAGATTGCATTGAATCATATAACTTTGTCAGCTCTCATCTTATTTTCTTTCTTCTAATGGACGATTTCGCAAATGTTCGTCTCATACATTTGCTTCATCTTGTTTATCTGACCTAACATTAAGTTTTTCAAACGATAAAAATGTGATGGATATTAATTATTTGCATATTTTTAAGGGTGGGGGTGCATGTTTTCATACTCCTGTTAAGAGGGGGATCGCGAATTTATAGGGTGGAGGAGAATGTTGGATAGAAATCAGAAAGGAGTCAATCACGATGTTGTTGAATGTCAGAAAGCGAGGGGCCAAATAGCCCTCATCAGCTTCTACTTTCTATTCATATTCCTGGACAATTACTTTCCGGAAGACCTCCTTTTCATCAATATTATCTAGAACATTACAGCACAGTATAGGCCCTTTGGCCCTCGATGATGTGCCGACTTACAGAGCCAACTTAGAAAAACACCATCTAACCTACACAATTGCATTTTCATTCATATGTCTATCCAAATTTAATTTTAATGTCCTTAAAGTTCGCATGTCTACTTTTGCTGCTGGCAGGTCATTCTACACCCCTACTACGCTCTGAGTACCGAAACAATCTCGGACATCTGTCCTATATATACATGCCTCAATGTAAAACGATGTACCCTCGTGCTCGCGATCATCATCTGTGGAAAAAAGGCTTTAACTGTCCACCGTTTCCAACCGTCTGATTACCTTATACGTCTCAGTTAAATCACCTCTCAGCATTCTTCTCTCTAATGAAAACAGCCTCAAGTCCCTCAGCCTTTCCTCGCAAGACCTTCCCTCCATATTGAGCATCATCCAAGTAAATCTGCTCTGAACCCTTTCCGAAACTTTCACATCCTTTATATAATGTGGTGACGCGTGCTGTTGCACCAGATGTTTAGACAGTTGTGGCATGAACTGATGGCTCCGAAACTCAATCTCTCTACTAATAAAGGCTAACACACCGTATGCCTTCTTAATAACCCGATCAAGCTAGGTTGGAACATACAGGGAACTATGTACATGGACACCGAGATCTCTCTCATCATCTGCCTTGCAAAGAATCTTACCATTAACCCAGTTCTCTGCATTGGTGTTACTCCATCCAAAGTGAATTACCTCACACTTTTCCGCATGAAACTCCTTTTGCCATCTCTCAGCACAGCTCTTCATCTTATCTTAGTCCCTCTGCAACCTACAACATCCTTTGGCACGATCTACAACTATACTGACCTTAGTATTATCTGCAAATTTACTAACCACTCTTTGTACACTCTCGTCCAGCTCATTTTTAAAAATGACAAAGAACGGTGGACCAAAATAAATCCTTGCAGTACCCCAGTGGTAACTGAACACCTTGATCAACATTTCCCATCAACCATCACCCTCTGTCTTCTGTCAACAAGCAAACTAAACAACCCTCCATATTTTGTGAAATAGGCTACCGTGGGGAACCTTATCAAATGCTTTACTGAAATCCACATACACCACATCAACCATTTTACCCTCATCCAGCTGTTTGGCCACCTTGCCAAATAATTCCATCGGGTTTGTGAAGCACGACCTACCCTTCACAAAACCATGTTTACTAGCCCTATCAACTTATTCCTTTCCAGATGATGTTAAATCCTATAACTTATAACCTTTTCCAATGCTTTATCCACAAATAAAGCAAGGCTCACTGGTCTATCATTCCCAGGGTTGTCTATACTCCCCTTCTGGAACAAGAGAACAGCATTTGCTATCCTCCAGATTTCTAGCACAATTCCGGTAGACAATGACGACATAAAGATCAAAGCCAAATAGTCTGCAATCTCCTTCTTGGCTTTCCAGAGAATTGTAGGATAAACCCATACAACCCAGGGGACTTATTTATTTGGATGATTTCCAGAATTGCTCACACCTCTTCCATTTGAACCTCAGTCCCATCTAGTCTAGAGGCCTGTATCTCCGTATACTGCTCGACAACATCGTCTTTTTCCAGAGTGAATAATGACGTAAAATATTTATTTAGCGCATTCCCATCTAGTCTGCCTCAATGCACAGCTTCCCACTACTATCTTTGTTTGGCCCTAATCTTATTCTAGTCATCATTTTATTCTTGAAATACCTAGAAAAATCCTTAAGATTTTCCTTGATCCTATCTTCCAACGGCTTCGCATGTCCTCTTCTGGCTCGTTTTATATCTTTCCTGTCTAATTCGTAGCTCTAAAGCGCTCTAACTGAGTCCTTCATGTCTCACCATAACATCAGACGTATTCTTCCTCTTGACAAGAGATTCAAATTCTTTAATAAACCACGGCTAGACCACTTCCTTCCGGTCTGACAGGCACATACTCTTAAAGGACACACTGTAGCTATTCCTTGAATAAGCTCCACATTCCAATTGTACACAATCCCTGCAGTTTCCTTCCCCATCCTATACATCCTAAATCTTGACGCATTGCATCCTATTTAAGCTTTCTCCCAGCTCCAACTCTTGCCCTGCCGTATATACCTATCCCTTACCATCGCAAAAGTAAACATAATCAAATTGTGGTCGCTATCATCAATTTGCTCACTTACCTCCAAATCTAAAATCGGGTCCAATTCATTACCGAGTACCAAATCCTATGTGGCATCGCTCCTTTTCAGTCTGTCTACATATCGTGTACACATTGGACAAAAACTAACAAATCTAAAGTACTTGCACGATAAGGTTCCCAGACAATAGTTGGAAAATTAAAGTCCCCCATAACAATTACGCTGTCACTCTCGCTCGTATCGAGAATCATTTTTGCTATCCTTTCCACTACATCTCTGGAACAATTCGGAGGCCTATAGAAAACTCCCAACAGGGTTACCTCTCCTTCCCTGTTTCTAACCTCAGCTCTTACTACCTCAGCAGACGAACACTCAGACGTCCTTTCTGCCACTATAATACTGTCCTTGATAACCAAGGCCACACTGACTTCCCCAACACCCCCATCTCTTACAATCTTCCCTCTTCTCACTGAAACATCTAAATCCAGAAACCTGCAATAACCTTTCCTATCACTGCTCTACAATGTCTCTGAAATGGCCACAACATCGAACTCCCACTTTCTAACCCATGCTGCAAGTTCACCCAAGGCATTCCGCATGCTCCTTGCATTCCCACCTCAGGCGACTGACTGTGTGGAGTTTGCACGTTCTGCCCGTATCTGCGTGGGTTTCCTCCGGGTGCTCCGGTTTCCTCCCACAGTACAAAGATGTGTGGGTCAGGTGAATTGGCTATGCTAAATTGCCGGTAGTGTTAGGCAAAGGGTAAATGCAGGGGTATGGGTGGGTTGCGCTTCGGTGGGTCGGTATGGACTTGTTGGGCCGAAGGGCCTGTTTCCACACTGTAAGTAATCTAATCAAACGTAGACACACTATAAATCAGCTTCTTGCTTGATGGTGCCCTCTTGCGACGTTGAAACCATTTTTCTTACCTCACTGTTCTCAACCTCCTGTTGGAACTACAATTTTGCTTCCTATACCCCTGCGAAATTAGCTTAAACTGTTTCGAAGAGTATTAGCAAATTCTCCCTCACTCAAGGCTATTGCTACCCGTCTGATTCAGGTGAAGAGCATCCTATTTGGAGATGTTTCATCTACCACAGAAAGAGACCCAATTATCCAGGAATCCAAAACCTCTATCCTGTATCTTTCCTTTAGCCATGTGTTCAGCTCCTCTTGTTCCCTATTCCTCACCTATTAAGTTCATGCAATTCTTTGTAATTGCTTGTCATGGAATCTGCAATATGCCTCACAGTATTTCCTTAGACAGCGCCTTCAAAACCGACAAACACATCCACCCCGAGGGACAAGTGCAGCAGGTAGGTGGGAACTCTATCGTCTGAACTACAGTGAAAACATTCCCTATCCTAGTCAAACACTCCTCATACATCAGTTCTGCCAAACCCGGAATCAGCCTGGTAAACCTTCGCTGTTATCCCTCAAGAGCAGCAAAATCGTTCCTCAGAAAATGAGACGAAAACTGCACACAGATTTCTAAGTGTGGCCTCATCAATGCCCTGGAAACCTGCAACAACACATCCCTGCTCCTATACTCGAAATCTCCCACAATGAAAGCCAACATACCTTTTGCTTTCATTACCGCCTGCTGCACCTGCATGACAAATTTCAGAGACTGATGAGGCCCAAGGCCCCGCTGATAAATCACGTCTCCCAATTTACAGCCATTCAGACAGTAATATACCTTCTTATTTTGCTTTAATAGTGAATAACCTAGCATTTATTCAAATTATACTGCATATGCCATCGATTTGCTCGAGTCACCCAGATTATGCTGAAGAATCCCTGCATCCTCGTCACTGTTCACCCTCCCAGCCAACTTGGTTGCATTTGCATTTGAGATGATAAATTTTGTCTCCTTCATCCAAATCATGAATATGTATTTTGAATAGCTGGGGTCCCATCAGCGTCCACTGTGTCAACCAATCACTATTTGCTATCACTTGGCCTGAATCCCTGTTTACCCTTCCTACTCAGAGATCCATCGAGATGCTTTTATAATGTTGTACTTGTAAGAGGCACCACTATTTCTTTTGGCAGTTCATTCCATATTCGTACCACCCTCTGCATGAATAAGTTGAATCTTACATCTCTTTTAAGTCTTACCCCTCTCACCCTAAACAAATGTCCTCTAGTTCTAGACATGCCCACTCCAGGGAAAAAATACCTTGTCTATTAACACTTTGCATGTTCCTCGTGATTGTATAAACCTCTACAAAGTCACCCAGCAGCCTCCGGAAGTTCAGGAAAAAACAGCTCCAGTCTATTCAACCTCTCCCTATAGCTCAAATCCTCTAACCCTGGCAACATTATTGTCAATCTTTTCTGAAATGTTTCAACTTTCAAAATATCCTTCCGATAAGAGGGAGACAAGAACAGCAAACAATACACCAGATATGGCCTAATCATTCCTGTAAAGCCCCAAATTGATCTCCCAATTCCCAACGCAATGCTCTGCCCAATAAAACAAAGCATAACAAAAGTCTTCTTCACTTTCCTATTTACCTGCGACTTAATTGCAAAGAACTATGAACGTGCACTCCAAGGTCTCTGTTCAGCAACACCACCGCCCCCCCTCCCCAAGACATTTCCATTGACTGTAGAAGTCCTGCTATGATTTGCCTTTCCAAAATGCAGCACCTCACATTTATCTGAATTAAATTCCATCTGCCACTCCTCGGTACATTTTATTCTGAGATCGTGATCTTTGCTGTCTACAAGACCACCAATTCTGGTGTCATCTGCAGATAACTATGCTTACAAACCATCCATATAAATGACGAAAAGTTATGGAAACAACATTGATCATTGTGGCACACCACTGGTCAGAGGCCTCAAGTTTTAATGGCAAGCTTCCACCACCACGACACTCTGTGTTCTACCTTTGAGCCAGTTCTGTAGCCAAATGGCTAGTTCTCACCGTATTCCATGAGATCTCACCTTGCTAATCAGTATAGCACAAGGAACCTTACCGAATCCTTCGTGAAATGAATATCGATCACACGTACCGCTCTGCCCTCACCATTCCTCTTCATCACTTCTTCAAAAAAACTCAAACAAGTTCGTGAGACATGATTTTGCACACACAAAGCCATGTTGTCTAAACACAACCAGTCATTGTCTTTCTAAATACATGTAAATCCTGTCCCTCAGGATTCCCTCCAACAACTTGCCCACCCCTGATGTCTGGCTCACTGGTCAATTCTTATCTGGCTTTTCCTTACCAACTTTCTGAAGCGGTGGCACCATGTGAGCCAACCTCCAGTCTCCTGGCCCTTCACTTGTGACGATGGATGATAAAATATCTCAGGAAGGGACCCAGCAACCATTTGCCGAACTTCCTGTAGAGTTACAGGGTCAGGTCCTGGGAATTTATCCACCTATATGCATTTAATACATCCAGCACCTCCTCCTCTGTAATATGAAGTTTAAAAAAAATCACCATCTACTTCCCAAATTCTATAATCTTCTATGTCCTTCGTCACACTAAATATTAATGCAAAATTTTCAATTAAGTCTCCCCCATCTCCTGCGATTCCACATAGGCTGCCTTGCTGATATTTGTTTTTCGCTTTAAACTTGTTTGATAAGAGTTAAAGCTAAAGAATGGATATTATGACACGTTTCAATCCTTTTAGAATTTAAAAAAAGGACAGTAAGTCGGTGCAACACGCCTAATGCAGTAAATAGTATGATTGAGACACTTACCAGGGACACCAACGATAGCGAGGATGGGATAATAACCAGCTTGGATCACCCAAAGTACACACATGATCCGTACTGACAAGGATCGCCACTCCTGAGAAAGCCAGGAAAGACCAAGGGATAAACTCCTGCCCATTGTCATTACATGCCAGTTTAATGCTATAAAACTATGATTCATTACTGTAACATTCCAGTTTAATGTTGTTATATTCTGATCCATTGCTGTAACATCCCAGTCTAATGTTCCCAGACTCTGATCTCTTCTCTCCTTTTCTGTGGAGCTGCTGGTCCCTGTTAGTGTCGAGATGATGTTTCTCCAGATGCTATAGGCTAGCTCATTGACAGGACTCTGGTATTAATAGAAGAGAGAAACTCTCCAGCGATAATGTTAGAATCCATGGAGATTTGCATTAATTACAGTCACTGAACACAGAGCTCCAGTTAACTTCTTTCAATCTAACACCTTTTCTATCACAATGAAGCAGCACATTTAAGAGTCTAAATAGATGACATTGCGACCATTGAGGGAAGAATGGCTGGAAATAGTGGGGGGGAATGACCAGAATCAATCTAACTTCCAACAATTTCATTGTCAAGTTGCCTTCGCAATTTGCAGAGTACGAAATCTGGGGAAAAAAAAGCTGTTGAAGCATATTGAAAGCATATTGTGTGTGTGTGTGTGTGTGTGTACATATATATAGGATGTGACATTCCAATCATGTCACATCCCATAAACACATGCCTTGGCAAAAAGGCAAATTCAAAAACAGATTCTTTGAGGCAGGAGAGAATATCACCCAGAGGGATTTCAGAGACAAAGTCAGTTAGGAATCATTTTCTGAAGTTTGCAAGCTTCCTGGTCTCCAGCAACTTGTGACTGCCAGAGCTAAACTAACATGAGAAAAAACCTGAACTCGGAGAACTGACCACTCACGTGCCACTGCTTAACTAGGTTCTTCCCTCGAAATCTCTATTTTAAGACCTTTCTTAACAAAACGACAAAATCACCTCATTAAAATGACAGCAGCGTCACCCTCCTTCCTGAAAAGAAGAAACACCAAAGTATAAAGTTGAGTTCATTTGATCCTCTTTAGTCTTAATTTGTTAATACACTAAAGCAAATATATGTATATCAAATTGACAATAATCATGCACACATTCACTAATACAGTTTATTTCATTCTGTTTGCTCCTGCCATGAGGGCGGTGCCGAGTTGGAACGTGGGTTATGGCTCAGAGAATATCTCCGGGATGAATGCACGAATCAGCCCCTCCGCCCCGTGGCCAAACACTTTAACTCCCCTTCTCACTGTTCCGAGGTCATGCAGATCCTGGGTCTCTTCCAACGCCAATCTCTATTCAACCGACGCCCGGAGGAAGATCGCCTCAACTTTCACCTTGGGACCCTCCACCACATGGCAATAATGCAGTTGCCTCCTTTTTCCTTAGTTAAGTTCCCCCCATCTTATCCCAGTTCCAATCGCCAACTTGGCACCAACCACTTGACCTGTCCCAGATGTCTATCTGCCTTCCCACCTCTCCGCTGATCCTTCTCTCCTACATACCTCCTTCACCTCCACTTTCATCTACCTATTGCACTCTCAGTTACATTACCCCCAGCCCCATTCCCAGCCCATTTATCTCCCAGCCAATCAACCTATAAGCCTCATTCCTGAAAAAGGGCTTATGATCAAAACTTTGATTACCCTGCTGCTCGAATGCTGTGTGATCTGCTGTGTTTTACCAGCACCACACACTCGAATAAGGAACATTACTGCCACACCAATGCTTAAATGGCCATACCAAGTTCAAAGTCTCCTTCTCAATTGCTGTACATTTCTGTTGATGAATTTTCAATTTCCTGGAGAAACATCTAATAGTTCTTTCTCTCTTCTAGTTTTCGCCTTGTAAGAGTACAGCATTTACACCCACATCACTCACACCTATAGTCATCTTGAAATACTTTGCCTAATTAGGTGCGGCTAATCCAGCGGCAGTGAGTAACACAGCTTGCAGGCTGTCAAATGCTTTCTGACAGCGTGTCGTTCAATGAATTTTCCTGTATTACTTCAATAATTCACTGAGTGGAGCAGCCACACTTTTAAATTTCGGAATGAATTTCCAAAATAACCCCCTCAGTCCAGGCAATCACTTTCTTTACAGGGTATGGGAATTTCCGCAATAATCTGTGTTTCACATTCTGTAAGGTCCGATAACATGACCCACGTACATGACTTTGTCTTTAGCGAATTCACTCTTAACCAGGTTTATCACCCAGCCTCTCTCCTGAAGTCGTTCGAACAATTTACTTAATTCTGCAAAACTGTGTCTGACAAAGAAGTGAATCTGCACAGCTACAGCCTTTTCTGCTTGAGTTCATAGATCTCTGGACATCGGAGTGCATCTCGGAAAAATTAACAAACAGTGAAATTCACAGCTGACCATGGGGGAAACTGTTTGGGAGATTCATAGCACAGAAACAATAAGTTATAGTTTTAACCTGTAACCTTACTTTATGTTTACGGTAGTAGGTAGAAGTTGTGAGTTTTTTTTCTTGATTACATGATTTATGATTTATTGAAATCATTCTGTTCATTAAATTTTAAAAATGTAAAACACAAGTACTAAGTTAGGCCGAAGAACATTTTTAGAGCAAAAGACAGTCCTATTTTTTTCCGTCCGTAAATTGTGAAGGAGAAAAGGTGATCTTTAGTAGACTGATAGGTACTTCTTATCGGATGTAGGAGTTTAGGGAGATTTTACATGTTACTTATAAAACATCAGATCGTTGCATTGATTTTAATTTTATCAAAATACTAACTTCAAATTTTATTGGATTCTAGCATATTGGAACATAATTCAAACCTCTTGAGCAAATTTGAATTATTTTTCCACAGCAAAACAGCTGTACAATTGGTTTTGACCCAGTATGACATTGTTCCCTCTTTCAGAACAATTTGTACTGTGTTAGGAAGTCCTTACTAACTCTTCAAATTGCCTAAAGGTACAGTACACCTGCAGTTTGATAACCGGATAAATAGACAAAGTATTAAATGGATATTTGACCGTTGCTTGCAAATGGGACGAGATTAGTTTCGGATAACTGATTGGCATGGATGAGTTGGACTGAACGGTCTGTTCCTGTGCATCTCATCTCTCTGACCAATCACTCAAAATGTTCTCACTAGGTATGCCTAAAAATCACCAGGTTATCCATACATAACAAACAATTGGGTAATATTGAAATGACTTTATTGGTTCCTACTTTGAAATGTGGCTGGTGTATTTTTCAGAACAAATAACATAACTCTAAATTATATAGTCTACTCGGTGTTTCAAAACCCAAAATTGTTTCTGCTCTTTGAGGTAAGGTACATGCGAGCAAATATTTGTGTGTCGCAATTCTCACTACAGTCTTCCAAGTGTGGAATCAGGTGTGAATCAGATTTTGTATCTGGACTGACATAAACGTTGTGTACCATCTGGTTTTGAAACCATTATCATGGGTGAGCTCCAATCACTGCAACTCAATTTGATTATGTTGTCCTGGAGCATGTGTTCAATCTCATTTGTTAACAAATGGGCCAACGTCAAAGGGCCGTCAACCACCTGTTGAAGGAGCAGTGCTCCAAAAGCTAATGCCTCCAAATGCACCTGTTGGACTTCCACCTTATGTTGTGTTGTCTTTATCATTAGAGCATTAAGTCTACAAGGACGTTGCTTAAGTGGAACAACACTTCATCATTTTCCTACATCATGCATAATTCGATTATTACTTCCCCGTTTATTCACATATATTTCCCCATGCGATACTACTAACTGTTTCTGGTCATGTTGATTTTCTACTGGAAGGTAATGCAATAATTTAATACAATTTTGACAATATCCTCATTGAACAGTCTAATCTGAGGAATGTCCACTTGAGAATCCTCTGAACTGTGTTCTTCATTATGTGTTGTACGCAGTAAGTTAGTCTCCTTTTTTACTTTCCTGCCAAAATATATGTTGAGCATATTAACATGACACACTCAGTGAGACTACATTCTGCCTGGAGACTTTGTCAAATAGTTCACCTAACTCAATCTCCTTTCGATTCGATAAAGTCAATGAAACGTTGCTTTTAAGGTTCATTGGAAGCAATATTAACACGTTATCTCTGACAGTACAATTGTGAGTTTTTGATTTTTTTCTTCTGCTTCCTGTTTCATCTCATAATCTGATATTTTTAAACATCAGTGTTGTAAATTCCCCCACTCTATTTACCAATTCGCAAAAAATTGACACATAGTCCAGACATGTGGTCTCTAAATTTTGTCTCAGCAATTTCTCCTTCACCAATTTTAGTGACTCTCTCACCTCGTGCCCAAAAACCTCATCCACACTGACTGAATTTGATCGATCTATTTATTGCAGCTCTAATGACAAAAAGGACAAACAGAATTTCTTCATCGCCGTCATCTGGATTCTCTTCATAAAACACCCTTAACATGGTCGTTAATGTCTGATTCCAACTTTCTCGTGCTCCCTGCGATTCTGGATGATCGGCAGTTTATTTGATTTGTTTTATTCCTGAACTATTCATACGTTTCCTGAATAACTTTGATATAAATTTTGACGCTTGATCTGGTTTTAACTCTGTAGGTAGTCCCTATCTAGTCAAAAATTTGAGCAGCTCTCCTACAATACTTTAACCTGTATTATTGCTTAAAGAAATGGCCTCTGCAACTCTTGTAGACACATCTATGATTGTTAACAAATACTGATTCCTTATATTGATTGAGGCAGGGGTCCTACACAATCAATTAAGAGTCTTTTTAAAGGTTTCCCAAATGCAGGAGTGGTTATTAAAGGTGCGGATTTTATTACTGCCTGTGGTTTTCCAATTACTTGACATGAATCATATATCTGATAAAATTCAATTACATTGTTACGCAGTCCAAGCCAGTAAAAATGTTTTTTTTCTTTTTTAGCTTGAGTTTCATAGCCTCTAAATGACCACCTGCTCGTCATTTATGTTCTCCCAGCAACACCAACACTGTGACTTCATATGGCCTACTTTATTGCAGTGAAAACACTGCAGCTTTTAACTTTTCTTTCCACTTCATTGGTTTCCATTTTACCCTGTGGTAAGTTATCTTTATTATCTTCACCGTTATCGATCTTTCCGTCACTGAAAGAGGCTTTCTCTATTCCCCAAATTCTACCCCCCATGGATTGATATTGACTTTGGAAGCTCAATTTTGGTTTACGAACCAAGTCATAATCATCAGACATTTCAGTACTCATCTTGCTAATTTAACTCTCTGATCTTCCACTTGAGTTCTCATTATCTCTGGAATTTTTGAACTCCTTCAAAATAATTGTCCCTCTAAGAGTGTCACATGTTTAATCTTTTTTTAATTCCCTTATTCACCAATCACAATTCCTTACTTTGATTCTTCCAAACTCAATGAGCATTTGACTACAGTCCCTCCTTCGACTTCTGCATTGCTATCTGTAGGATGCTGGCACAAGCTCTTATGCACTTAAAATGGATTTCTTCATCTCCTCTTATGCCTCAGATATCTCCTCTGACAGTGATGTGAGTACCTCACGAACCTTACCTTCCAGCTTTGATTTGATCAACAAAACCAATATGGTCACTGGCCACTTAATTGTTTAGTCACTTACTCAATTAAGTTGAAAACGTTTCTACATTCTTATCATCAAATTTAGCAATGCTTATGTATATTTGAAGAGATCCTCAACAGCACTTTGGCAACGATGAGGTTGTTCATCCGCTCCTCATTAAGCTGACCTCCTACTTTCACCTCCATCCTCTTACAGCGACTTTACTAAGTGCCAATTTCTGAACTTTAATCACCTGCCATTGTATTCTAGCCATTTCCAAACACTCCATTGGCATTTGCACCAAATTTAGTACCGAGCTATTGCTGTAATTACCTCTCCTTTTCTCACAGACAAATGCAAATCCAAAGAAAGACAATCAGGAATCATTTGCTAAAGCTTACAACCTTCCTGGTCTCCAGTATCTTGTGACTGCCCGAGGGAGAGCAAACGAGAGAAAAACTGAACTGGGAGAACTGGCCATTCACCAGCCATTGTTAAACTAAGCTCAAGAGATTAAATTAAGCTCTTCTTAGACCGCTCAGCAACTCTGTCTTTAGAAACACTCCTTAAAAAAAGGACAAACTCACCTTGTTAAAGTAAAGCATCATCACAAATGTAATTTCTACTTTAAACAGATCTTTCCAGGAAGCAATAGAGACTTTTGATTCCTGTTTGAATACTGAATTAAAGGTTGTGTGGAATAGGGTTGATCAACTGAATGACCTGCATATGTTCCTATATTTGCACTTGTATCACATAGCTCTTACATTTGTGTGAAGGAAAACAATTACTAAATAAGGACTCTCCTTTTTCAGATTGACAAAAGGATATTCTTTTCTCCTGAGGACAGTGCTGACTGTAAAATTCTCATTCCAGGAAGCAGGACTGTCTGGCTTATGGAAAGTATTTGAGTTTGAGCTTCACAGGATGGACAAAGGAGCCAATGTTATTTAGAACAGTGGGATGTTCAACCACAATCAGATCAGCAATGATCTCTCAATAGTACAGCAGGTTCGAGGGACACAATAGTCAATTGCTGCTGTTAACGTTTGTAGCTTTCTTAGCCAGTCCTTCGAGGCTTTTATTGTGCCCGAGGAAGACGATTGAACCACCCAGAATTGTTACCCTCGAATAGAAGATTCATCTTCTCTAAAATGCAAAGCAGAGTCAGGATTACGTAATTGAGCACAGAATGAGCCCTTTAAAGCTTCAATACTAAGGTAGTAAAAAGTCGGGATAAATGTGTAAATGTAAGGTTTGAAAAGCTTTAATTGTTGGAGAGCCAAAGATATCAGTGTATCTGAATGATTTGGATGATGGTAGTGAATTTATAGGTGTTCAATTAACTCATGCATCAAGATGGTCATTCAATAAGTTGTCAAGTGGAGTATGACACTCTCCAGTGGGACATAGGCAGGGGAAGTGAGTGAACAAGCATTCGTCAGAAACAGTAGCACTGCATATGTTATGGGAACTAGCATATTATGGCACAAAGGATAAAACAACAGGGAAAGATTGAAATGGAGAAACATCCCAGAACTTGGTGATCCAGAGAGATTTGTCTGTCCTCGTTCATGAATCTCAAAAGACGTTATCATGCAGATAGAGGAAGTGCCAGAAGATAATGAAACGATGCTTTGTTTCTGCAAAAGCTTTGAACTTTCAAACAGTCGTTTTCTTCGTGCATTGTAGTTTGATCTCCGTAACTGTAGTAATTCCCAGGGATATCGACCTTCACTCATTCCTGGAATGAAGAGTTTATGATATCAAAGTTTAGTTGGTGAGATCTGAGAATGAGCAGTGATTTTATTGAATCATATAAGACCTTCAGCAGTGTGTTTTGTGTGTTTATCCAATGGATACTTCTGCTTGTGAAGGAAACTCAATGTTGGGGAAATAGTCATTGAATAAGATCTTTTCATTTTAACATATTATAAAAATATGAATCATAAAAATAAAATCTCTTGACCGACATAATAATAAGTAGCACTGCTAAAGATGGCAGATATTTCAGTCTGGAAACATTCAGAGAGTTCATGACATTCAGTCTGGGGTTGGGGTAACACTATTGCATGTTGGAACTCAGAGAAGGAGAGAATTTATGCTGCCTGTGAAGCATGACCTCACAACCCTCTGTCTGTCTATACAGCAGCATGGAGAAGCTGAGAAACCCAACGTCATCTTTCCCACTTGTGGTGAATTTCTGAGGGGTATGCGTTGTAAAAAAAAAACCCGGCAGCTGAAGCAAAGGTCATTCAGCCAAATACAACTGGTCAAGGACTGGAGTCCAGCACCAGCAGGCTGTGTGAGCAGAACCGCATCGCAACAAAATCTTGTATTACCTATTGTTTCTTCTTGGTCATGAGTTTAACTATCATTTGTTCGAAGTGTTTCAAATTAAAAAATGTGTGGCACTGAAAGAGCACAGCAAGTCAGGCAGTATTCGAGGAGCAGCAGTCGAAATTTCGGTCAGAAGCCCTTCATCAGGCATTCATGATGAGGAGCTTATGCCTGAAGCGTTGATCCTCCTGATTCTGGGATGCTGCCTGACCTGCTGTGTTTTTCCAGCGCCACACTTTTTGACTCTGATCTCCAGCATCTGCAGTCCTCACTTATTCCTCCAAAGTGTTTCTTTGAAGATAACACTTTGAAGAGCTTTACATTTCCTCATTGTAGCCTTATTTGGGAGTTTTAGCTTGAAAATAACGACAATGTTTTTACTTAATATGTAAACTTGGCAAACTTGTTAACGCTGAACTAGATAAAGTCTGAGACCTGTATTTATTTTTAATGTTACCAACGCAGATTTTAAATGTAGTGATTGGTGAAGATATGTGACAAAAAGTGAAACAGGGATCCCTCTGAATTCGAACATGGAATCATCAAGACTGGGTGAAAAAATCCAGCATTAATCAGTTTAAAAGTGCTCCCCTATCCATTGCGATTATATTATCAATACCAAAAGCATATTCCCAAGTTCTTTCCTTTTTAATTGATTACCATGAAGATCTATTTAAAAACAAACTGCTTCATGCTTTAATGTGTACAGTGTTTTGGCTTTTCTCATCTCACTCATAAATACTTTTCCCATCTGACCCAACATTAAAACATGTTTTAGACTCCCCAAACATTAAAAACATCCCGTTTGCACGTAATCTCTACAGTCATAGATTCAAATGATTGTAGAATCCCATCAGCACAAAGACAGACCCTTTTGTGCAAACTGGTCTAAGCCGACCAAACCATCCATCTACGCTAACCCCATTTCCCTGCACATGGACCATATCCTCCTCAACCTTTCTTATTCAAGTATTAATTCAAATACCTTTCAATAGCTGTTAATATCCCTGCCCCAACCACGACCACTGGCAACTCAATCCAAAATCGTACCATCGTATGAGAAAAGAGTTGCCCTGCAGGTTCCCTCTTATTCTTTCCCCTCGAACATTAAACTGATGCCCTCGAGTCCTCGCTTCCCCTAGAGTGGGAAAAGACTGAGTGCATTCACTCTATCCATGCCTCTTGTGAACGTAAAAACTTCTATAAGATCCCGTCTTAGTCTCCTCGGCAGTAAAGAGAAAAGTATTCGCTTGTCCAACCTTTCCCTGTAGCTCAGACCGTTGGAACATTGGCAACATTCTTGTAAATTTCTTCTGCACGATTTCCAGTTTAATAACATCCTACCTATAGTTAGGTGACCAAAACTGAATACAATACTCAAAGTGCAGTCTAATTAACGTACTATACATCTGCAACATCATTTCCCAACTTCTGTACTTAATGCCCTGAATCATGAAGGCCAGTGTGTCAAAAGCCTTCTTCACTACCCTGTCTAATTGTTACTCCACTTTCAGAGAAGAGTGCACCTGAACCCCCACTACAGTCCTTAACGTCCTATCATTCACTATGAAATTCCTATCTTGATTTGACTTTCCAATATGCAAGAACTCACACTTATCTGGATTAAACTCCACTTGCCGTTTCTTGGCCCACTTCTCCAGCTGATCAAGTTCCTACTGCAATTTCTCATAACCTTCCTCACTGTGCATGTTACCAACTATTTTAATGTCATCTGCAAACTTACCAACCATGTGTTGTGCACTCTCATCCAAATCATTGATATAGGTAACAAACAGCAATGGGCCCAGCACCGACCCCTGAGGCACTCCACTAGTCACAGTCCTCCAGTATAAATGCATCCTTCTACTGTTACCATCTGCTCATCACCATCAAGCTAATTGGGTATCCAATTTGCCATATTGCCCTGGATTCCATGCGATCTAACCTTCCAGAGGAGCCTATCAAGGTCAAACGTATCAAAGGCATTTCTGAAATCTATCCAGACTACGTCTACCACTCTGCCCTCATTAACATGCTTGTTTACTTCATCAAAGAGCTCTAACAAATTTGTAAGGCTGATCTCCTACGTACAAAGCCATGCTCATTACTCTGAAACAAACCCTGTCTCTCCAAATGCATTTATGCCTTATCTGTCAGAATTTTCTCAGAAATCTAACCCCCCACAAACATCAAGCTTATTGGTCTGTAGTTCCCAGGCTTTTCTCTGTTGTCTTTCTTGAATATTGTCACAACGTTCGCTACTCTCCAGTCTTTCGGGATCTCACCTATAGCTAACAGTGTTGCAAATATATCTAGCCAAAGTTCTGCAATTTCTATTCGAGCCCCTTGCAGTGTTCTTGGATATATCTCGTCAGGACTAAGACATGTATCCAAATTCATGCACTCTAATACATCCCACATCTATTCTAATGTAATGTAGAATGTCTAGGAGAAAGTGAGGACTGCAGATGCTGGAGATCAGAGCTGAAAATGTGTAGCTGGAAAAGCGCAGCAGGTCAGGCAGCATCCAAGGAGCAGGAGAATCGACGTTTCGGGCAGATTCTTGAAGAAGGGCTCATGCCCGAAACATCGATTCTCCTGCTCCTTGGATACTGCCTGACCTGCTGCACTTTTCCAGCAACACATTTTCAGCTAATATAGAATGTCCCCAAGTTTTCTCAAATACCTTTCCCAAGTTCCAAGGTATTCAAATGTTTCTCCCCAGTAAACACAAAGGAGAAATATTCACTGACAACCTTACCCTGGTTCTGCACACACATTTCCTCCTTGGTCCTTAAGGTAACCCAATTCTCACTCTAGTTATTTTTTTTTCTTTAATATACTTAAAGAACCTCTTTGGATTCACCCTAACCTTCTCAGCCAAGACTATCTTGTTCCCCCTATTCGCCCTCCTGATTTCTTTTTTTCAGTAAACTCCTGTATCCTTTGTATACCTTCAGGGTTTCCTTTATTCCCAGCTGCCTATACCTGAATGATGCATCCCTCCTTTTTGTGGTCAAGGTCTCAATATCGCTAGTCATCCTGGGTTCCTTTTTCCTGCCAACGTTGCCGTTTATCCTCACAGGAACATATAGAACTTGAACGCTAACTATCACACTTATAAAAGACCTCCCACTTGTCGGAGATCAGTTTACCTGTAAACAAACTACTCCCATCAACCCCGCAAGATCGCGCCTAGTTCCATTTAAATTTGTCTTAGCCCACTTTATAAGTGAATCTAAGGACCAGTATTATCACTCTCCTAAACTGTTGTGAAATTAACACAACCATGTTCACTGGTTCAAAAGTGCTCCCCCACTGTCACCTCAGTCACCTATCCTGCCCTATTTCACAAACATAGTTCATGTTTTCCCCTTTGTGTGCAGGACCCCTTATTAAATGCTTGAGGAAACATTCCTGAATGCACTGAGCAAATTCCACTCCATCTAATCCTCAACGCTCTGGCAGTCCCATTCTATGTTAGAAACATTTCAATCTCCTATGATTGCTCCTCTATTGTTCCTGCAAATCTGCCCAGTCTCCCTGCACAGTTGTTCCACTAATTCCCATTGACTATTTAGGGCCAATAGTACAACCTGATTAACGTTACCATCCCCTTCTTATTTCTTAGCTCCACCCGGTAAACTTCATTGGATGAATCTTCAGTTATTTCATCTCTGATTACGGCTGTAAAATATTATCAATTTCCCAAAATATTTTCCACGTGCTAATATAACTTTGATAGTAAAACTTAACAGTTTCCTGCACTGACGTTAGGCTGACTGTTCTGTCCATCACTGATTTACTTTCCTCTCTCTGTCATGTTAAACAGGAAAATTACATTTCCCACCATCCAATCTGCAGGAACTGCTCCAGAGTCAATGGAATGATGGAAGAAGGCAACAATTGACCATGTATTTCCAGGGATCTGTGGACCTAAACAACCAGGAATGCAGGCCTAACATGTTAAGCAGTTTATGCTAAGCCAAAACCTTCATACCAAAAATCAGTCGAGTGAAGAAACCTAGTCATTTGCTATGCCCGGGAGTCAATCTTCTGTTTTTCATAGACAGCAACAAACAGATCGTCCCGTGACTTGTTTTTTGATTCTCTATTTAAAATACGTTAGCTTTTTGATTTTTGGTGTGAATGCGCTCACATTGTTTTACAACTTTTGCTCACTTACTGAATCTGTACATCAGGTCTCATCTTCATTATGTTCTTAACATAGTTTGTTCTCTTGTGTATCAGCTTCTTCCTTGTGCAATGTAAGGGCATGTCATCCAAACTTTCAGCATCAATTTGGCTATTTTTCAAATATACGAATAATAACTTATCCTTTGACTAGGTGTTTCACAGCAGGCTGAAGAATAGGAAAAAACTCAAGTTGTCAGGGACAAGTTTTCAGCGTGGGTAAAGGATTAGCTGACTGGCAGTAGGCAGGGAGTAAGGATGAAGAGGTCTTTTTCATGGAAGGTAGTCGGTGATTAGGTGAGTTCTGCAGGAATCAGAGTTGAGACCACAACTATTCACGTTATACATTAACATTCTGGACAAAGGAACTGATGGGATTGTTGCTAAGTTTGCAAATGTCAAATAGGCAGGTAGCTGCGAAAGTACTTGGACAGATGAGGAGAATGGGTAAAAAATGGCAGGTAGAATAAAATGTCAGAACTTGTGAGGCAGCATCTTTGGTAGGAAGAATGGAAGGATAGACTGTTTTTAAAAAGGGGCAAGTCTTCTATAAAATAGAACATACAACATAGAATATAGAAAAGTACAGCACCAAGCAGGCTCTTGGTCCCACAATGTTATGCAGAAGATTAATCCTAATGTAAAATAAAAAAAACCTGAACCATGCACCCCTCAATTCCCTAATGGTTCTGCTTCCACCATCACTGCTGACAACACATTCCATGCATTCAGAACTCTCTGTGTAAAGAACCTACCACTGATGATCCCTCGATACTCTTCTCTTAATATCTTAAAACAATGACCCCTCATGCCAGTCAATCCTGCTCTGGGGAAATGTCTCAGGCTATTGACTCTATCCATGCCTCTCATTACCTGGTATACCTCGATTCAGATCTCCTCTCTTCCCCTTCTCTCCAGAGAGAAAAGTCCGAGCTTATTCAACTTTTCTTCATAAGGCAAACCCTCCAGTCCAGGCAGCATCCTGGTAAACCTTCTTTGCATCCTCTCCAAAGCATCTGTAGCTTTTCTATAGTAGGGCGACCAGAACGGGACACAATATTTCAAGCGTGGTCTCCATGATGTGTAGTGGATATTCCAGGAGTGATGCAGCTGGTCAAACCACTCAGCTTTAAGCAAAACACAATGTTATCGAAATACTACAGCTGAAACACGAAGAAAACAGAATTTAGAATAACTTCATTATTTGAAAACTCAAGCACCTCAGTAACGCAACTTAACCAATGAGCTGTTCCAATTCCCGTAACATCCCATAAACACACAATTTGGTGAAAGGTAAATGTAAACACAGAATCTTGCAGGCAGGAGAGATTTCTGAGATAAAATTCAGTCAGGGATCATCTACTGAAGTATGGAATCTGTTTCAGCTGCAGCAGCTTCTGTGCCTGCTATCGGCAGCTTCTCTGTTCCAAATAAACCAAATCAGAACAAAAGCCTGAACTGGGGGAACTGGCCACTCCTCACCATTGTTCAACTGGGCTCTTTCTGAGAAATTTTGACACCTCTGCCGTTACAACTTCTCATTTACAAAAAAAAACCCAAGGACAAAATAACCTTCTGAAAGTGGCAGCATTATTACACTGACCTGACAGTGTTTGACAGAGAACAGTGTAGATGGAGCTTTAACTTGTGTCAAAATCTTTCCTTTACCTGTCCTGAATCTGTGTGATAGTGGTAGTGCAGAGTGGAAAAAGGCCTCGGCCCAATAAGTCCGCACCAACTGTCCAAAGCCTATCCCACCCAAACTCATTCCTATACATTTCATCCGACTAACCCACAAATCCTTGAGAACTATAGGAAATTTAGTAAGGCCAATTTTCCTAACCTGCACATCTTTGGATTATGTGAAGAAACCCACGCAAACATGGAGAGAATGTGCAAAGTCCACACAGACAGTCGCCTGTAGCTGGAATCGAACCCAGTTCCCTGGTGCTGTGAGGCAGCAGTGGTAACCACTGAGCCACTGTGCCACCCATGTTGCCCATTTCCTGCGAGTGTCTGATGGGGATACTGCAGGGTGATCTTTAATATTTAGCTAACTCCTGTCTATAACTAACCTACAGTGTTCGATTGGGTTAGCACAGTGTGAATATCAATCTGTATTAGATGTTGTGGTTACGCTGTTCTGGTGGCTCCTGATGTACATCAGTTTATGTGGTGTTTTACTTTTTATCTTGTCCTGTGCTGTACCTGTCCTGGGACTGTTGGTGTGGGGTCGATATGGAGTCTGATTAATTAATATCTAACTCCATGCTGGACGTGGCCTGGGAATATGAAACATGTCGGTTTAGTGGGAACATTACCCTGTTTCTAACCCCATGCTGTATCTATCCTTCATTGTTTGATGGAGGCAATGTCAAGGGTGGCTTAAAGCATATCCAACACAATGCTGAATACGGCTGAGGAATACGAAAGGGCTAACATAGGTGTACATTTATTCTGTGTGTAAACCCATACTATTTCTGTCCTCGAGTGACGATGTGTCAGTGCAGTGTGAGAGTTATTTCACACCTAACCGTTTTGTTTACTGTCCCATTTATCTAGATGAGTGCAGCTTCATCTCTAATCCATTAACACTCGGTAGCAGCAATGTGTACTGTACACAAGATGTGAAGAAATTCACGCAGGATTCGAACACTACACCTTTCAAAATCAGGGACATCAGAAGGAAAAGAGTAGCAGATAAATGGGAATACTAGCGCACTCATGTTCTGTCCAAACCACTCCTAGTTTAGCAATACGTTACTGTTTATTTTGTGTTATTGTTTCGAGATCTTCCCTCATTATGTCTCCCTAAACACACAGACGACAACAGTTCAAGAAAGCAATTCACCAACACCTTTTCAAGGGAAACGAGAGAATTGGCAATGAATACTGACGTAATCAGCAACAGAATGAACTAAAATTAAACATATTTTCCAAGCATGACCAATATTGGTCAGGGAGATGAGAGTTTGTGCGCGCAGGTTGGTTGGGTCCAGTCAGTACCTTGCTTGCTGTGAACAGCTGATGCTGGAGTCGGGGTTTGCTATTTGAAACAATACGTCAGTATTTCAGAGTCAAGGCCTACATACCTAGCATCACGCAGACATTGACATTCACATACCAAATTACTGACTTGCGAGATAAAAGCAGCAAATATGTACTCGTACCGACTGTAGAACATTTGGACACAGTTAAATTATTGTCACAAAAATGTTAGTGTTTTTATATTAGCACAAATACTCATACATGTAAAAATACTTGTACATTTTTAAAGTACTTATGCTTAATCATTTGATCTTGGGCGCATGATTTGAAAGTTCCTTATTGTGATTTGTGCATTGTTTTGATGATATTCCAGTTATAAATTTGAACAAAACAAATGGGTGGGTTTGTACTAAGTGAGCAATAAAAGGCTTTACGGCCTTCAGTAATAAAATGTTGCTGTCAGTGGCTAAAGCAATGCCGAAAACATTTACATAGAAATTTCCATTTGTTTCCAAACCCAGCCAGTTGTTCTGTTCAATTTTACGGTGAGAATATAATGAAAAGTGTGAACGAATCACAATGAGGTACTTTGAAATGCTCAGTCTGGTTACTGTTTGGATACTGACATTGTGGAGCTGACGTACACTCAATATCGTTTATGAGGGTTCAATATAAGACGCCATGTGCTGCAGGAGTCCATCACATTTATAACATCTTCAGGGGGATTGGGTTCAATGTGCAGAATTATAGAGCTTTGGTGACACACTCCAAGTCATCAGCAGAGATAAAATTGCACGACATGGTTGTTGGCAGGTCATTTATACAAGTGCTGAAATGTATGTGGACCAGCATGAAGCCCTATGATAGACCTTTGAACAGGCTGTCTCATGCACTCCCTTCTTGGTTCGGGCTGTTTTTGTTGTAAGGGATAGTGTGAATAACAGTCCAGCTCAAGTTTGGAAGCTCCCTGGACAAATTCGGCTGATGGTCGGTATTTTGCAGATTGCAGTGGTGAGGTGTGATAACGCTCTTTCTGAATTCAGGCTTTCTTTTAAAAAAATGTCATGTGCAGGAAATTTGCTGATCTGAAAATGGTTACTACAGTCACTGAGTAGTACAATAATTAGGTGTGTACGCTGGTAATTTAAGTTTTGTTCACTTCAATTATTTGTAACGGAAAAGCAATGATGTTTGGTTTATTTTCAAATATGTAAGACATAAAGTGACAGTAACTCTCTATGACACGAAATGTAAAAGTGACCTGCCGTATATTTCAAACAGACTAATCAAGCAACACTCAGATATTGTCTGTAGAGCAGGATTCTGTGAACAGGTCTATGTCTCCGGCAACATCACCATCCTCTCTGTCCCACTGACAGGAAACAGCCAGGCAGAGGAGGAAATATGTATACAATATTGGTATATATAGTCAATATAGTGCTCAGCATTAATGCTGGATCCTGTTGGGGCTAGACTGCTCTGTGGCAAGTTATGAGGGAATCAATAGAAGGGAAACATATAATTGACCACATCGTCACCGATCTGCCTGCTGCAGATGCACCTCTCCATTTCATATATTGGTAAGAATGGTCACTCCACAGTCCTGAAAGGGAGGAGGGGCTATCTTAATTTTGTAGACCCTCCACCATTTTATGTAGCAATCTGTGCGCTGAATGGGACAGAATTTGAACAGATCGAGCAACTAACAACGAGGAGTCCATGAGGTGCAGTGGGCCATCAGCAGCAGCACAACTCATGCAGTCTGCAACCTCACAGCCCGGCATACTTCCCACTGTATACTAACCATCACGGCCCGACATACTTCCCACTGTATAGTAACCATAACGGCTAAAAATACCTCCGACTGTATAGTAATCATCAAGCCAGGGATCCCTTCCTGGGTCCGTGAAGAGTGCAGAAGGACATGCTGGGAGCAGCACCAGCCAAACTTAGAGATGAGTGGACAACCTAGAGAAAATCTGATTGCCTTCAACTACAAAGCAGGCCAACTTGCATGCTAAGAAGCATAAGCAGCCAGTTATGGACAGAGCTCAGTGATACCAGAATCAATGGTATAGATGTATCTATAAGGTCCTGCCACATTTAGTGATAAACGACAGTGGACAATGAATGAGACCATTGGAGGAGAGGGCTGCTCTCTAACAACGAAATCCCCAGTTGTGCAAGACAGTAGCACATCAGGGAAAAAATAAAGCTGCTGTAACTGTAACAATCTTCAGCCAGAAGGGCTGACCAGATGATCCTTTTCAGCCTCCTTCAGTAGTCTCCAGCATCACATATCTCAATCTTCAGACAACTCAATTCACCCCATACAATGTCAACACATGGCTGGAGACACTGAAAACTGTGATTTAACACAAGAGATTGCCACATCTTTAACCAATCTGATTCATTCCAGCAAGAACACTGAGACCTACCTAAAATATGATAAACTGCCCAAGTATGTCCTGTACATAAAACGCAGGGCCCTTGTATTCCAGCCAATTGCTGACCCATCGGTGCAGGGTCTACCATGGAAATGTGAAGGAAGGTGTCAGCAATAGTGGGATCCATCAGCAATAACCTGTGTCATTCAGTTAATGCCCCATCAGGCTCACTCAGATCCGAGCCCATTGCACGCTCAGTTTAAAAGAGGAGAATTCCAAACGAGCAGTGAGTGTAATTACTGTTCACATCAAGGCACCATGTGACAGGGTGTGACAATAAGAGCCCGAGTATAATTATACTTACTCAAAATCTGGGGGAATTACTCTCCAGTTTGGAATTATCCCCAGCAACAATAATGCCTGTTGTCAGTGTGAGTAATTCCCCCCACAACAATAATGCCTGTTGTCGGTGTGAGTAATTATCATCTGCAACAATGATGCCTGTTGTCAATGTGAGTAATTCCCCCCACAACAATAATCTGGTTGTCAGTGTGAGTAATTATCACCAGCAACAATAAAATCTGTTGTCAGTGTGAGTAATTATCACTAGCAACAATAATGCCTGTTTTCAGTGTGAGTAATTCACCCACAAAAATAATGCCTGTTGTTAGTGTGAGTAATGAACCCCAACAACAATAATATTCCCAGCAACAATAATGCCTGTTGTCAGTGTGAGTAACTGGAACTCCAGGAGAGCTCTGCAGCAATTCCTCACGAAAGAGAGTGTCCGAGGCTCAACCATTTCCAGCTGCTGCAATGACCCTCTCTCCATCATAACGTCAGACCGGGCAATGTTCACTGATGATGCCATTCCTGAAAAAGGCCATGCTGAAATGTAACAAGACCTGGAAATTATCCAGGTTTAGTATGACAAACGGCAACTAATAATCACGCCACATAAATATTAGACAATAAGTAACAATAAAGATTCAAACCATTTTGACCTCCCATAACATTCCCATCACTGAGTCCCCAACACGATGTTTATTAGAATCCTGGGTGCTATCATTGCCCAGAATGTGCCCTGGACTGGCCCCATAAATAATACTGCCTTTAAGAGCAAGTCAGATGCGAGGAAATCTGCAGTGAGCAACTGACCTGATGATTCCTCAAAGGCTGTGATGAATTACATCCCAGGAATAACACAGGACAAAACCAACCCTTTTAATTACTATCACTTCCATGACCATTCATCCACTCCATCACTGATGCTCAATAGTAGCGTTGTATACCATTTACAAGGTTCACTGCACCAAGCTTTATTGGAGAGCAACTTTGAAACCTACTTTAATCTAGAAGAACTAAGGCAACGTGTTCTTTGGAAAACCAGCTAACTGCAAGCTCACTCCTTCATACGGTCAGATGTAATGATATTTGCTCATGAGTTTATAATTCCTTACTTCTCAGATCACGAAATCAGTCTGAATGCTGCAAGACTTAGACAACAGCCAGGCTTGGGCTGACAAGTGGCAAATAACATTCAAGCCACACAAATGTCAGACAATAACCATCATAAACCATCCCACCATCGCTATTCAACATTCAAAGGTAGTACCATTGCTGAATCCATTGGCACTAACATTGTCAGGTTTATCCAAGACTATACAGCTGCTATAGTTAGAGCATCAGATCAGAAGTTAGGAAGCCTGCAGCGAGTAACTTTTTCTCCTGTCTTGCCAAAGTCTGTCCAAAATCTCCAAGGTTCAAGTCAGGATTTGATGGAACAATCTCCACTTGTCTGATGAGTGCAGCTCCAACAGTACTCAGGCAGGTTGACACGATTAAAGAATAAGCAGCCCACTTGATTGGTCCCCATCCACAATGACACCCTCCCTCCCCCACCGACACTCAGCAACAGGTGTGAGTACCATCGCCCTCCTTAGACAGTACCATCCACACTCATTACCACTGCCACCAGGAAGGAAAAGGGCAGCAGTGATCATAATTCATTTGATTTTAACTTAAGTATTGTAATGGACAAAGCAATACTAAGTGTTGGAGTTTTCGTGTAACTCGGTCTAACATTATTAAACTGAGAAGGGATTTCTTCAAGTGAACAGGAAACAATAATGATAAGATAAATCAGAAACAAAGCAGTGGCAGGTATTCTGAGGGGAGATTAAAGTGGTTCCCAGGAAATGTGATCTCACAGAGTAAAATAGCGTCATACTGCTAAATCCAGAGCTCTCTTGAAATCTAGGAACACACAGACAGAACAGGAAAGCTTACATAAGACAGTGGGAACTCAATACCCCAGAAAGCTGAGAGGAGTGCGGAATGTGGAGGGGTGAGGTCCAAAGCGCAATTAGGAAGCAAACAGTGTGTGTGAAATTATGCTGGCAAGACATATCAAACAATCTTTAGCAGATTTCTTTCCAAAACAGAGAAGGAAAAGTGAAATAACGAATATCAAAGGCAAACAATGGAAACCACATGTTCCTGTGGGTGGTTTGTATATGGTTCTGAGTTTCAATTAAAGTTCAAACCGACCTCTTTTCCTGACCAAATTAGAGTTCCAGTCAAACCTTCCCAGCCTCATTCTTGCCCCATTGAAGGTTGCTCGCAGTCAACTAATGATTCTCACTCTCAATTATTGCATATCATTCTCTACCACATTTCTGAACTTTACGATAAAACGATCGCTGCACCCCAAAACGTTCCCCTACTGACACTGGATCCCACCTCTTTCCCAAGGACCAGGTCCAACAGTACATGCTCTCTTGGGCTGGACACATACTCCTGAAGTGAGCTGGTCCTCCATGTAATCCAGGAACACTCGCCCCTCATGACTCTTCACAACCAGTAACCCAGTCAATATCTAGAAATATTAAGTTTCTCAATATTAGTAGTCTGTAGTATTGTCATCGCTCTCAAATGCCCTTGCATATTTATTCTCTCCATCCTTTCCAATGGTTTCTGACCGACAGACTGTACCTCACAGTTTACTTGTATACTTTTTGTTCTGTAGCTCCAGCCAAATTCATTCTGAACTTGGACGGATCCTCTTTCTCTTGGACTCCTTAACTAACGCTAATCTAAACCAATACTTCTACCTTCAACCTTTCCCTTCCCTTCAGTCAATTTGGAATTCTTCATACCCAGCAATATTTAACACCAAGTCCTGCCATTCTTTGAGCCAGCTCTGGGTGATCAACACATCAGATTACCACACACCAATCTGCATCTGGAACTCCCCACACTCCGAGTCTTCATGTCCATGCAGAGTACCTCAGATTAAGGCTTTCTTTCTTACTCCATCTTCCACTGTTAAACATGTTGTTGTAAATTAGTACCAACTGCAGCTCCCATTATTTTGAGAATCTTGGTACTCTCCTCTACTATTCCTTTTTGGATCCTAACAAATGCCAAGTTATTTTCAATCCCTCCCAAACACCCGTAAGAAATTCAGTCCCAAGCTCTGTCACGTTAGCCCATCCAGCTTATACAGTTACTGCCTTCCCCAGAACCAGTCCCAATGTCCCAGGAATCTGAAGCCTTTCCAGCTTCATCATTCCAGTCACACTCTCAACTACCTAAAACTCCGAGTCCTGTTCTCACTTGTGCACAGCACTGACAGTAACCCAGGGCTTGCTACATTGGAGTTCCTGCTTGCTAACCATCCACCTTACTCCCTAAATTCTGATTCCCAGACCACTTCACCCTTCCTACCCAGGTCATTACTACCAAAACGGACATGACCTTTGACTGCTCACTGAACCCCAGATGAATGTCCTGCAGACACAGTGACATTCTTAACCCCACTACCCTGGAATTACAGACACGCCGACACCTTCTTCAATTTCCTGACATCCCTGTGATTGTTGCTCCTCCTTTCTTCTCCCTCCCCTCCTGTACAGTAAGGCTGCTTGTGGTGCCACAGACATGGCTCTGACTGCCCTCCCCTGAGCAGTCAGTACTTTCATCAGCTTCCTAGCTGGGAAATTGATTTGCGAGGGAGACACCGGGATATTCCTGGATTCCCTGGCTGTTTCACTTAGATTGCTTGGGCGCCAATTCCCTTCCTTATTCCAAGCAGTCATGTGTCAGGATGATTTGTTCTGTGTGTGTGCGGTATCCCTCTAACCCACAGCATCACAAAGTCTCTAGTCAGTGTCTGATCTCTATGACCCAGTGTTCATCTAGGACATGAGCAGGGGCTATGACTTCCCAATTCAACAGAAAACATTTTCCTTCTGACAAACATGTCTTGCCTTGTCGTAAAATGCAACATGCCTCGAGTAACTTAATTTATTACTTAGAATGAAGTTAACATCCGGGAAATAACAATATGGTTAAGTCCCTTATTCCATTGTGGCTTATTGAGCTTAATTTATTCTACTGGCTCAGTATAATAAATTCACATCGGCCTCATATTTCTGAGTTCAATCCTTACTTTAGAAGTTGAAAAAATAAATTTGCTGACATAGAGCAATTAACTGATAGTCACTAATAACGGTTTATTATCAGCCAATGAACTTACAGACTTTTCTGTGATGGCTCTTGCATTTCTTTCAAGCTCAGTGCAGGCAGGCCCCAGCAGCAGAACGTTATCTCTGTGACTCCCAGGGACGTGTAATCCTCCAGCTCCCACTGCACTCTGTTCCCTCATACGGTCACCGTCTCTGTGACTCCCAGGTACGTGTAATCCTCCAGCTCTCACTCCAATCTGCTCCCTCACACGGTCACCGTTTCTGTACCTCCCAGGTACGTGTAATCCTCCAGCCCCCACTCCACTCTGCTCACTCACACGGTCACCGTCTCTGTCACTCCCAGGTACGTGTAATCCTCCAGCTCTCACTCCAATCTGCTCCCTCACACGGTCACCGTCTCTGTACCTCCCAGGTACGTGTAATCCTCCAGCCCCCACTCCACTCTGCTCCCTCACAGGGTCACAATCTCTGTGACTCCCAGGTACGTGTAATCCTCCAGCTCCCACTCCATTCTGCTCCCTCACAGGGTCACCGTCTCTGTGACTCCCAGGGACGTGTAATCCTCCAGCACCCACTCCACTCTGCTCCCTCACAGGTTCACCGTCTCTGCGACTCCCAGGCATGATTATGCCTCGATCCTCAGTGCTGATTTATATTCTCCCAGGTGTGTGTCAGCCTCAAGTTCCTGCTCCAAGTTGCTCGCTCACATATTCACTTCCTCTGTGACTCAGTCCTGATTTCGAGCCTCATGCTCTGCTGCTTCTCCAACTCCAAGTCCCAGTCGGCCTCGATCCTCGCTGCTGGTGTATATTCTCCCGGTCTGTGCTGCTCTCTTTCATATTCTCTCCCTTTTTAACTCCCAGGTCATGATTGGCCTCAAGCCTCAGCTGAGATTTATAACATTCCATTCCGCACTGCTCTCTTACAGGATCGCCGTTGTGCCTGGAAGACAGTGAAAAAGATGAGGATTAGACAGAGCAGAGGATGTTACAGTAACTGAGAGAGCTGTATGGGATGGAACAGGTTATCTGGGGAGGTATGCAGACCTGCAGTGCCTAAAGCGGGTTACTGGAAGATACAGCGAGAGTTGCAAGCGCTGAAGACAGCAAAGGAAATAGAGAGACAATGGCTTGTTTATGACGCAATTTTGTAGAGTCTAAAGGGCTTTTTCTGAGTTGCTTACAGAGATGCATAGAAGGCCAGCAAGTGCTGTATGGTACTGGAGAGTGTTGAATGTTACAGAATTCGAAGATTTGCAGTAACTGGGGGGAATATAAACTTTTGGAGCGCCGGTGGTATTCTAGGACCCTCAGGACATGAGGAGATGCAGAGAATGGGAGCGTTCCAAATAGTGGGATTGTAGGAACTGGACGTCCTGAGATGGATAAGGAGGAAGAAAAGTACCAATTTAGCACACGCAACCATTGTAATTATAGAGACTTAAGGAAGAAAACCTGTGCTGTCATTGATTACAATTATATGGAGGGTTACAGAAGCTGAAGGGACTACAAATTTAAAAAGGGAGTGATTTTAGGTGATCAGAATTTAAGCAAGATTAAATAAATTTTAGTGATCTCTAGTACAGATGGGAATGGAGGAGGTGAGATATTGTGAGGAACTATAAGAGTTATAAGTCGGGGAGGATGTCAGATACAAAAGGGAGAGCTGCATTGTCTGTGTGCAGTTACAGACATGAGGAGTGTTGTAGCGCCTGATGGAGAGGACACACATAACAACAGTTCCAACGGCTGGTGCAGTGGGTCAGGAAGGGAGCTCACTACCACCTTCTCATGGACAACTCCAAATAAACAATAAATGCTGGCTCAGCCAACAAAGCTCATGTTCAGGAATGAATGTGTAAAAGATCTACAAGTATCACTGAGGTCACTCAGGAAGGCACTTTCAGCAGCCCTTCACAAAACCGGAACCACTATGCCCTGGAAGAACAGGAGCTCCCGGTGCACGAGAACACCAACATTTTCAAGATGCCCTCCAAGACACGCTCCATCCTCCCAGCACTGTGTCTGTCCCTACACGCAAAAGACTGCAGTGGGTCAGGAAGGCAGCTTCTCCAGGGAATTACAGATGGGAGGGTAATGGAAAAACTCTGCTGCTAACAGCCAGACAGAAAAATAAATCCAGCAGTGTGTGTGAAATGAAATTTCCATTTCAGAACAACATGCTGAACATGGATAGAGGAATGGTCTGATTGCCACAAGACAGAGAATGTGAAGAAAGGGGTCTTTTTCACGATGGGAACTGGTGATGAGGGGAGCTCCGCAGGGGTCAGTATTGAGATGACACTCTACATGTTATACATTAAGAGTCTGGACAAAGGATGTGAAGGGGTACGAGAAATGGGTTTCCAAGAAAGATCCCAGGGATGAAATTCGTGTCATATGAGGAGCAGGTGAAGTCTCTGGGTCTGCACTTGATGAAGTTTCAGAGGCGGTGGCAGAATCTCATTCAAACTTACAGAATACTGAGGGGCCTGGATGTTGTGGACGTGGGCAAGATGTTTCCACGATCAGGAGAGACTAGGGGCCAAGGGCCCAGCTTCAGAGTGAAGAGATGACCCTTTAGAATGGAAATGTGGAGGAATTTATTCAGCCAGAGGGTGATGGATCTGTGGAACTTAATGCCTCGGGGTTATGTGGAGGCGAGTAATTCAGTGCATTTAACTCAGAGATAGATAGGTTCTTGGTGAGTAAGGAGATCAAGGGTTACAGGGAGTAGGCGAGAGAATGAGGTTCAGAGACAATTCAGACAGAATCGAATGGTGTCGCAGACACGATGGACCGAATGGCCTAGTTACACCCTATAAATGATGGTGTTATGGACGGTCCTCATTCCATGGGTTTCTAAGTGTGCAGTTATCATTTCTGGCTTATCGTTTACAATACATTCAAGCACTTTCCTGATCATTACGGTCACCTCTTGGTTTCAGAATGACTGCAGAAAGCTACACCACAGAGTAACTTTGGAATCCTTGTGCATAAATCTCATACAAGGCCAGCAGGACATAGAGAAGGCAAATGGAATGCTGGGATTGACTCCAAAGGGAATGGAGAATTTAAAAAAAGGGAAGGTTTGGAACAACTACAGAGGACTCCAGTAAACCCACACTGAGAATACTGTGAACAGGTTTGGTCCCCTATCTAGGGGGAAAATATTCTTGCATTGAAGGCAGTCCTGATAAGATTTAACAGATTGATCCTCAGAATTGAGGGATATTGATGGGAAAAGATTGAGAAGGTTGATTGTGATCTCATTAGCATTTAGAAAATGAGGCAAATTTATTGATAACCGAAGATTCCTCTGTTCTTGCAAGTTTGGTTTCTGATATGTTGTTTCCCCTGACCGAGGATCTGTAACCGGAGATAAAGGGGAATGCAGGCACGAGGTAACCTTAAGAAAAATGCTGGGTTGTAGAGGCTGGAGGAAGTTACAGAGTTCGGTGGTTCGAAATCACTGTTGGTGGCTAGAGATCAGATAGGTTGTCGGGCTGAAATATGTCACTTAGAGGTACAGGAAAATCAGTCCAGAAGGAGTTACATTGATCGGGAGGAATATAGGTTCTAGAGATGACACAGATAAGGGCGGCAGTTGGAGCTAAAGGAGATACAGAAACTGGGAGGGATGTGGGGACTTGAGATTACATAGATTGGGGTGGTAGTTGGATCTGCAGGATTTTATAGAGAAAGGGAGGATTAGACGGACTAGAGATTACACAGTTTGGGGTGGTAGTTGGAGCTACAGGAGTTTATAGAGAGAAGGAGGATTGGAGGGACTGGAGATTACACAGATTGGGGTGGTAGTTGGAGCTACAGGAGTTTATAGAGAAGGGAGGATTGGAGGGACTGGAGATTACACAGATTTGGGAGGTAGTTGGAGCTACAGGAGTTTATAGAGAAAGGGAGGATTGGAGGGACTGGAGATTACAGAGATTGGAGTTGTAGTTGGAGCTGCAGGATATTACAGTGAAAAGAAGCTTGGACTGACGGGAGATAACACAGATATGGATGGTAGTTGGAGCTGTAGGACTACAGAAATGGGGACAATTGTAGGGACTGGAGAGGACACGGGTAGGGATGGTAGTTGGAGCTGCAGGAGTTTATAGAGATGGCAGGACTGTTGGTACTGGGGACTACATTGACATGGACAATAGTTGGAGCTGCAGGAGTGAGTGAGATAGGGAGGGCTGAAGGGGCTGGATCAGTTCACACAGCAAGAGAGAATTGTCGCGATTGGAGGGACCAGAGATGATGATGGTTATAGGGCTGCAGGAGTTCAGAGAACTAGTGAGCGCTGTGAAGGTAGGTTTGAAGCATTCCCATCAGTTTCACAGAGATGTTGAGTGCTGTTCAGGAGTTGATTACAGAAATCGAGAGAGTTGCAGATACTGGAAGATATGACAAAGACAGTAAGCTGTAGTATTTGAAGAGGTTACAGCATCAGGATGCATTGAGAAGTTGGAGGCTGCTACAGGTGTTAAACATGCAGCAGGGGATCAATAACTTTATATTGATTAGGATGATTGGAAGCTGTGGAGATAAAGAACGAGAATTGCAGGAACTGAAGAATATCACAGATGAGGAGTAACATATGTACTAGAGGTGTTAGAACATGAGATGTGCTGTATTCAATGGAGTCAGGGAAGATACAGGGAGATCTGAAGGGACTACAGGTGATATAAAGGATAGTAAGGCTCCTCAGTGTCGGATGGGGGCAGTTTTCACAGACAGGGAGTTTCTTTTTTGGAAAAGTGTTATTTACAGAGATTAAGAGTGCTGTATAGAATTGAGGAACGAACAGAGATATGGAAGGCTGTAGTTAATGAAGACATTTGTTGTTGTCGGATGCTGAGGTTCTGGAAATTATGTGGACCGGAAAGCTGGACAATCTGCCAGAGCTTACAGAGACAGGAACAGCAATAGAGCCGGAGACACTAACACAGAAAGGGAGTATTGCACACATTGGAGGAGGTTTCCGCTTTAGGGATGGTTGTAGGGGAGTGTAACATTTACACAGATAGGGGTGTAAGAGCTGGAGAATATTATGGAGATGATAAAATGGATGGACAGACTAGAGGAACTTACATTGACAGAATGGGTGATAGCAACAGTAGGATGTTACAGAGATAGTGAGTCTTGTAGGAACTGGATTGGGAGAGTCACAGGCATTGGAGTGGGTTCTGCAGGGAGTGCTACAGGGACCTGAGAGGATTACGCAGATAGGGATGATTGTAAGATCTTCACATTATCATCGGCTTTCAGGAGTGGAAGAAGTTACACAGATAAGGAGGGATATTGGAGCTGTGGGAGTTCCCAGGGAATCGAATGTTTGGAGGGTTTGGGTCTGTTTATAGATAAAGCGATTATGTTTAGTGACAGTAATATGGAACACAGAGGGAGAGTTTAGATTAGAGGCCCCACAGCATGGAAACAAGCACTTCGGCCGAACAAGTCCACACCAACCGTCCGGAGCGTAACCCACCCAGACCCATCTCCCTCTGATTAATGCAACTAACACTACGGGCAATTTAGAATGGCCAATTCACCTGACCTGCATGTCTTTGGACTGTGGGAGGAAACCGGAGCATCCAGACGAAACCAACGCAGACATGGGGAGAATGTGCAAACTCCACACAGACAGTCACACAACGCTGGAATCGAACCTGGATCACTGGCACTGTGAGGCATCATTGCTCACCACTGAGCCACCGTGCTGCCCCAAATTGCAGAATTACACAAAGAGAGGATGTTTGAGGTGCTGGGAGAAATGTCGGGAGTGGAGGAGCAAACAGAGATGTGGAGTGCTGTTGCGGCTGGAAAAGTGTCTGGAGGTGTTTATATAGATAAGGAGGTCGGTAGGGATCGGAGATAGTTACTGAGGTTGTGTGGTGGTATAGGCTAGGTGGCAGGAATGTGATCTGCCTGCAGAAGGTTATAGTCATATCATGTTCTCTTGGGACTTGAGGAAGGTACATAGGTGGATATTTTGGTCTAGCCTGGAGGATTTTACAGAGATGGGGTGGACTGTAAGTATTGTGCAAAACTACAGAATTAGGGATCATTGTACTGAGTGCACGATGAGATTATTGAGATTTGGCATGTTGAGACTGGACCAATTTACAAATAGGGAGAGATGTCAACATTGGAGTAGGTTTCAAATATACAGCAGGATTATGGGAGGAGTGGATGATACAGTAATAGGAAATTTTCTGGAATTACAAGCATTAAAAATGCTGGCGTAGATGAGTTGGGCCGAAAGGTATGTTTCCTTGCTGTATGACACTATCACATGACAAGAGACAGTGTGAGAGAGGGAGGAGAGAACAGAAAGATCCCAGTTTTCAATACAAAATCCTTGAGCGAGGCCTGCTTCCCCTCTGTTGTCCTGATGCTCACTATGACAGCACAGGCATGGATGAATAAATGTGAACTCCCGATGCTGTTTCAGGAAGGCTCAGTACAGTAGATCTGAAAGTCATCCTCTCACAAGAGGGTGGGAATTGAGCCTGGGACCATCATGCTCTGTGTTCACCCTTCAACACAGTACCTATGTCATGTTATCTGAACCAAAGTTCCATCCCTTAAATGTTCTCTGCTCTGTTCACTGTGAGTGATCCTACCTCGCTGCAGGATTTATTGAAGGCTCCAGATCTCACTCTCCATCGCTCTGGCTGACCAACCGTCTTCAATATGGTGATAGACGAGACAGGAGTTGGGAATTCTGCTGAGTCAGGAATATCCTGAGTACCTACATGAGGCAGAGAAATAGACAGAATGGTAAATCAGACTGATGTAGTGAGGGTAACACATGGAGAATGACACTGAGTCCCACAGAGATCTGGAATATCCCAGTCTCCATCCCTGGCCTGTGATGCACGTCTCTCTGGAGTGGAGAATTCTGTTGGCTCAGGATCTGGAGTAGCTGCAAAAGGTGCAGTCACCGGCAGCAATTAGACCCTCACAGTGACAGATACCACATGGAGAGATACTGAGTGATAGCACCAGAGTGCAGGAAGGTATCAGGATCAAACCACGGTCAAGATGAAGGGGTTTGATTCATGCTGCAATGGGATCAATACTCAGGGATGAGTGAGCTATCAGTGGGCCAGGCGATGGCCTAGTGTTACTCTCACTAGCCTGTTCATCCAGAATTTAATGGTGGTGTCAGGGATACCCATCTGACTGCTTAATATCGTATAAAGAAGGAAATCTGTCATAAGCAGACGGTCTGGCCTACATATGAATCCAGACCTAGAGCAATGGGATTGGCTCTCAACTGCCCTCTGAAATGGTCTGGCAAGCCACTCAGCTCTCGGGCAACTGGAAGTGGGCATGAAATGCTGACCAGCCAGAGACAGCAAAATCCTATGAGTGCATTAAAAACAACACTGCTGAAACCAGTGTCCTGGTTAATCATGTCGGTAGGTTTATGTACAGGGCTTTAAACCGGCAGAGAGGATGCAGGAACAGGGTTCAGATGAAATGTGAAGCCTTGGAACAGCATGGGGATGTGGCTGAAGACAAGCAGAAAGGAACAGGAAGGGACAGAGTTTAACTAAAACTGTACATCAGCAAATCGGTTTGTGACAGGACATTATGGGAAAGAGTAAATAATAATGTTTTTATTTGGAATTGCCAAAATATCTGCAATAAGGTAATAGACTTGTGACACAGAGATAAATGACATTTGGTCAGCAGAGAGACGTAATTACAGGGTGAACAAAGGTGGAGCATAAATATTCAACGGTAAACAACCTTACAGGATCTCAGGCAGAATGGAAAAGCAAGATGGGAACCCTGACAGTAATGGCAACAAAGGCATTACAGAGAAAGCATTTGGCATCAGATTATGCAGCTGAATCATCCTGAATGCAAATTCTGGGTGCTACTACGTGTCAAAAAAAAATAGGCAGGATAACAGTTTTTACACTGCCGACAGTATTGCTCATCCCTGATTTAAACAGGAATTCATTTGAATTTGTAACAAAGGTGGTGTGATAATTTTGGGAGACCTCAACCTTTGCATAATCTGGGACAGACACATTGGCAAGAGTGATATTATCCAAGATCCTCCTTGAAATGTTTTTGTCAGAGTTTCTTTGAATAACACATTGTGCAACTGGCTAGGGTGTAACTATCTCAGATCAACAGTTGGTTGATGAAATTGAGTGAAGGAAAATATCACATCGAGATTCTCCAGGAAATTATCCTGGAATTCAAAGAGACTATGACATTTTAAAGTGACCATAAAGCACATCCGAACATCAGTAACAAAGCCAATTACATGATTTTGAGAGAGAACTGACCAAGGTAAACAAGGGAAACTGACTGAAATGCCAGGCTGTAAATGAACAGTGGAAAACATTTACAGCCAGAGTGTCCTAGAGAGGTACAGCACAGAAAAGCTATCCTTTCCTAATCTTGTCCCATCTGCCAGCACTTGGCCCATATCCCATTAAACCCTTTTTATTCATATACCAATCCAGATGCCTTTTGAATGCTGCAATTGTACTAGCCTCCACCACTTCCTCTGGCAGTACATTCCATACATACACCACATTGCGTGAAAACGTTGCCCTTAGGTCCCTTTTAAATCTTTCATCTCTCACCCTAAACCTATGCCTTCTAGCTTTGCTCTCCACCACCTCAGGGAAAAGACCTTATCTGTTTATCCTGTCCATGCTGCTCATGATTTTATAAACCTCAAGAATTTCACACCTTCGACTCTGACGCTCCAAGGAAAACAGTCCCAGTCGTTTCAGCCTCTCCCTATAGATCATATCCTCCAACTCTGGCAACATCCTTGTAGATCTTTTCTGAACACTTTCAAGTTTCACAACATCTTTCCGATAGGAGGGAGAATTGCACGCAACATTCCAACGAATGACCTGTACAGCTGCAAAATGACCTCCAAACTCTGATACTCAATGATCTGACCAACAAAGGAAAGCATACCTAACACCTTCTTCACTATCCTATCTACCTGTGATACCACATTCAAGGAGCAATGAACCTACACTCCAAGGTCTCTTTGTTCAGCAACACTCCCTCTAACTTTGCCATTAAGTGTATAAATCCTGCTAAGATTTGCTTTCACAAAATGGAGCACCTAGCATTTAGCTGAATGAAACTCCATTCGTCACTCCTCAGCCCATTCGCCCATCTGATCAAGATCCCATTGTACTCTGAGGTAACCTTATTAACTGTACACTATATCTCAAATTTTAGTGTCATCTGCAAACTTATTAAAGGTACCTCCTACGTTCATTTATATAATGATGAAAAGTAGTGGATCCAGCACCGAACTTTGTGGCACACCATCGGCCTCCAGTGTGAAAAATAACCCTCCTCAACCAACTTGTGTCTTCTACCTTTGAGCCAGTTCTGTATCCAAACGGCTAGGTCGCCCTGAATTCCATGAGATCTAACCTTGCTAACCGATCTTCCATGAGGAACCTTTTCAACACCTCACTGAAGTCCATGTAGATCACGTCTAATGATCTGCCCTCATCAATCCTTTTTGTTACTTCTTCAAAAAACGCAATCAATTTCTTGAGGCATGATTTCCCACACACAAAGCCATGCTGTCTATCCCTAGTCACTCATTGCCTTTCTAAATACATGTAACTCCTATCTCGCAGGATTTCCTTCAACAATTTACCCACTACTGATGTCAGGCTCACAGGCCTATAGTTCCCTAGCTTTCCCTGACCGCTTTTCTTAAATGGTTAGCCAACCTCCAAACTTCCAGCACTTCACCTGTGATGATCAGTGATACAAATTTCTCAGCAAGGGCCCCATCGATCAGTTCCCTATCTTCTCACAGAGTTCCAATGTACATATGATCAGATCCTGGGGATTTATCTGCCTTTATGCGTTTCAAGACATCCAGCACCTCCTCCTCTTTAATATGGACGTTTTTCAAGATGTCACTGTCTATTTCCCCACATTCTATATCTTCCATTTCCTTCGGGACTGTAAACACTGATGTAAAACAGTCGTTTAGTATTGCCCCTACTCCTGCGGCTGCACACAAAGGCTGCCCTGCTAATCTTTGAGGGGCCCTATTTTCTCCCTAGTTACCCTCTTGTCCTTTATGTATTTATAAAAACCCATTGGATTCTTCTTAACCCAATTTTCCGAAGCTATGTCATGTCCCCTTCTTATCCTCCTGATTTCCGTTTAAGTATACTCCTCCTTGCTTTATAATCTGAGAATTCACTTGACTTGTCGTGTGACAAATGCTTCCTTCTCTTTCTTAACCAAAACCTTTGTTCGCTAGTCATCCAGAATTCCCTGCACCCATCAGCATTTCCTTCCATCCTAAGTGGAATATTATATACTGTCTCTGAAATACTTGCAGGCTTCCCATCTTCCAATGATAAAGGTTTCATTCCCTCAAAATGCAAACTCCCCAATTCCTGCATCTCACAAAACTGTCTCTTGAAAAAAATGAAAAAATAGAGAACATTCTAAACGAAGGCTTCGATGAGGTGAGCTTTGATCAGTCCTGTAGATCTGGAGATCACCACCTGCACGGTGAGTGCTTTCTCCCAGAGCAGCACCAGGACACTGTCAGGCACACAGACAGAATGGGCAAATACATTCCCATCTGAACTCACATCTCGCAGCCTGGAAATCCGAAATTGTGCATGGATATTCTGGTAAACACCTCCAAAATTATTCAATAAGATCGGCCTAATCATCTAATCAAAAACAAATCAACCACTCACACTAAAACATCCTTCATGTCCCACACCCATTCTCGATCCCATCCTGCACGTTATACGAATCCCACTACCTCTAACCTCCTGAAGGATCTTCATCCCCTCCTACATTTGTACCATCCTCCATTTACTGCAGTCCTTCCTACCTCCGTAACATGGCCCAGACTCGACAAATCTTCCTTCCTATGCAATATTCCCCAGAAGGGCACTGGAGTATGGTGGTGTTTACAGAGTTAGGGAGGGATATCAGGACAGGAGGATTTTGCATTTATTAGTAATATTGAAGTGACTAAAATTGGCTTCGGTAATTTTCAGTACTCACGCCAATAAAGGAGGTTACAGAGCTAAAGAGGATTGTAGGGACTGGAAGACGTTTCGCAGTTTATGAGTTTTGTGGGGACTGGGGGAAGGTACCAAAATAGGGAGGGTTTAAGATTGAAGGATTCTGCTGAAAACGTCTACTGAGTTAAAGGCAGGATTCTTGGAGTAACACAAGAGTCTTGGGTTGGGAAGAAGGCGTGTAATGTGTTAGCTTTCCTTAGCAGGGGGATTGACTTGACGACCATTGAGGTTGTGCTGCAGCTCCACACAGCCCTGGTTCGTCCACTCTTGGAATATTGTGTTATGTTCTGGTCACCTCATTATAGGAAAATGTGGAGAGGGTGCAGAAACGATTTATCAGGATGATTTCTGGATTTGAGGACAGGTCTAATGAAGAAATGTTGGGGAATCCAGGGCTTCTATCATTGGAATTGAAAAGGATGAAACCTGACTTGATAGATGTGTACGAGCTGATGAGAGGCATACATAGAGTGGGTGGATCGAGAATGTTCCTATTGTGAAAATGGCTATAATGGTGGGGCATAATTTTAATGTACTTGGAGGAAGGTTTATGGGAGATGTCAGAGGGAGGTACGTTACACGGAGAGTTGTGGGTGTGTGGAATGCACCACCAGCGTTGGTGGTAGAGAAGTTACATTAGGGACATTTAATTAATTTTTGGAAACGCAGATGGATTATAGTAAAATGAATTTCTCAAAATGGAGACCTGTGACCTGTGGTGTTCCACGAGGATCCGTGCTGGGTCCCCTGTTGTTTGTGATATACATAAATGATTTGGAGGAAGGTATCAATTGCCTGATTAGCAAGTTTGCAGATGACATGAAGATTGATGGAGCAGTAGATAGTGAAGGGGACAGTCAGAGAATACAGCAGTGTATAGGTCGATTGGAGAGATGGGCAGAGAAATGACAGATGGGGAGTTCACTCCAGGCAAATGCGAGGTGATGCATTTCAGAATATTCAATTCAATAGCAAGATAATTGGAAAAGTCCTGGGGAAAATTGACGTACATAGAGATCTGGGTTTTCAGGTCCATTGTTCCTTGAAGGTGGCAACGCAGGTCAGTAAAGTGGTTAAGGCTGCATACAACATGTTTTCCTTAATTGAAAGGGCTATGGAGTAAAATAGTTGGTAGGTCATGTTACAGTTGTATTTGATTTTGGTTCGGCCACATTTGGAATGATACATACAGTTCTGATCACCACATTACCAAAAGGATGTAGATGCTTTGGAGAGGGTGAAGAGGAAGTTCACCCAGACGTTGTCTGGTATGGAAGGGACCAGCTATAAAGAGAGGTTGAATAGATTCGGATTAATTTTATTAGAAAGACAAAGGTTGACTGAGGACCTGATTGATGTATACAAATTCATGAGATGTATAGACATGGTGGATAGCAAGAAGCGTTTTTCCCCAGAGTGTGGAACGCAGTAACTGGGGTCACAAACTCAAAGTGAGATGGGAAAGGTTTAGGGCAGATAACCGTGGAACGGTTTTTATGCTGAGGGTGGTAGGGGCCTGGAACATGTGGCCAGCGGAGGTGGTGGAGGCGGGAACAATGAGGTCCTTTAAGATTCATGAATGGGCAGGGAGCAAAAGGATACAAATCCTTAGAAAATAGGCAGCAGTTTAGGCAGAGGATCTGGATTGGCACAGGCGTGGAGGGCCAAAGGGCCTGTTCTTGTGCTGGGATTTTCTTTGTTCTTTTCTCCTTTGAGTTGTCTGCAAGTTGGTTTGATCTTAAAGCATGATAAAAGATCAGCACATTATCAAGGGCCGAAGGGCCTGAGCTGTGCTGTACTGTTCTGTGTTCTAAATAGGGAGGTGCACAATGGCAGGAAGGTGTTTCGGGAGGCTTGAGAGCATGGGATTTGAATGGTAGATACAACTGGGAAGGTTTGCTCGGAGTGCCAGAGGTAACAGAAACACCAATGACCTGATCTGGAGCAGATGACGCAGACTGGGAGGGTGGTGGTGACTGGAGGTGTTTCACAGGGAGGGAGGACCATAGAGCCACGGGGTGTTCCAGAAATGTGGAGAGATGTAGGGCCTACAACAGTTCATGGAGATGGCGCGGTTGGGAGGGATGGAACAGTATACACAGATAAGAATTTTGGTAGGATGGAGTGGTTTACACAGACAGGAGTGTTTTAGGTTAATGGAGACGTTTAGAGAGAAAGTGGGTTGTGTCGACTGGAGGACCAAACAGAGACATGGATGGTAGTCATGGATGATGTTTATAGACACAGGAAGTTTTAGGTTCTGCAGATTCGTTAGATACCGAGGGTGTGGAGTCTGACAGATTTTCCAGAGGGCAGTAATTTTGGTTGGAGACAGGTTCACAGGTAAGGGAGCATTAGTAACCTCCTCCAGAATGGTAAAAGTGGGAAGGGTTGTAGGGGAGGGTGACATTTACACAGATAGAGGTGTAAGCGCTGGAGAAGGTTATGGAGATGAGTAGTGGATAGAGAGGCTTGAGGAGATGACATTAATATTGGGGTGGTAGTGATGGGAGGATGTTACACAGATACTGTGTCTTATAGGAACTGAAAGTCACATGATTTGGGTTTGGTTTGCAGGTTGGGAGTTCTGCAGGGATCTGAGAGGCCTTTTGGGTCTCCCCAGATTGATCGTGTCTTTAGGACTGTAAGATGATACATAGATAGGGAAACATAAAAGACAATGTGAAACTTCCTCTTTTTCCTGAACAGAGTGACGACACCTCTCATCGGCCAGGGATTCCTAAAACTGCTAGCTTTTCCTTACACCCTAACAGGGACATACTGGATTCTTGACATCACACTTTTAAAAGCCTCCCATTTGCCAGTCATTTCTTTTCAGTCAAACAGACTGACCCAATCGTTTTTAGTTATGATTTGGACATGCCAGTGTTGGACTGAGGTGGGCAAAGTTAATAATCACACAACACCAGGTTATAGTCCAGCAGGTTTATTTGCAAGCACTAGCTTTCGAAGCACTGCTTCTTCATCAGGTGGATGTGGAGCACAATCCTAAGGCACCGAATTTATAGCAACAGGATGGCAGTGTCATGGAATGAAATATTAAACAAGCTTAGATTAAGTCTTTCAACTTTTAGAGTGACCACTAGCGCTTCCAAATCTAGCGCTTTCAAATACCGAGGAACCTCGGTTATCCAAATATCAATTAACCTAATATCAGATTATCCAAAGGAGATCTCGAGGTCCCGATAGAAACATTACATCAAAGAGCAGTTTCAATCTTGATTGTGTTTGTTTTTGTTTACACTAATTAAAACCGAACTCAACTGACTGAAATGCTGCCGAGAACAGTCCTGGACATCGAGCCCAGATACCATCTCCAAATGAATGACGTCCCACCCTCTCTCCCTCTCCATACAATTCCCCTGGGGTTCTATATAGGGGTGAATCCTAAACCCGACTTCCCCATATATTCTCCAGAACAGTGTATTGTACAGGGCAGAAAGTTTGCAGTAAAAAGTTGTGTGTGGTTGTCTGAGTGTGTGTGTGCATGTGCGTGTGTGCTATTTGGAGACTTACCCCATCAAAGTCAGTATATATCTTATTGTTGGTGTCTACTCCAGCTGCACAGAAGGAGGAGGGGATGAACGGGGGCAGGGGGGCGGGGACACGGGCGTGGACATGGAATGCACGGTGGGTGTGGTGGGCAGGGTGCGGTGTTGGACGGGTTTGTAGACAGGCTGAGGGTGATGTCGAAGGTGTTTAGGAAGTGGGGGCAGGCGGCGGGTGGAGTGTGGTGTCGGAAGATTTTGGGGGCTGGGGTCACTGTTGGGTGAGTTTGGGGCAGTTGGGTGAGCGACATTAAGGGGCAGGTGAGGGCGGTGTTGGATGTGTTTGGAGGCGAGCGGGGTTTGTTTTGTGGTCTGGCAGGGCGTGGGGGCTCGCTCATGGCTCACTGTTGCCGAGTCACCTGAACAGGGAGCAGACTGGACTGAAAACTCCGGGTCCCAGAGGAAAGGCATTGAATCGATTAATTGAATAATCAATTATCCGAACAAAATATCACCCGCCCATCACGTTCAGATAATCGAGGTTCCTCTGTAAGCCATCTGAACTATAACCTGGTGTTGTATGATTTTTACCATCACCCAATCAAACCCTGCTCGATCCTGCTGAATGGCCCCAAACTTGACCCAGTTCTAGTTTAAGACCTAAATCTGTCAACTTCTCTGATCCTTTTCCATTAGTATGTTAAAACAAAGGCAGTTGTGGTCACTGGACGCAATGTGCTTTCCGAATGATACTTAAGTCACGTGCCTGACCTTGGTTCCTGAGGAGAGGTCCAGTGTTGCATCCGCCTGAGTAGAGTAGAACCCTCTACGTCTTGGTTTAGGAAACTTTCTTAGACATTTTTGACAAATTCCACTCATTAAGGGCCTTTTATACTCTGGGTGACCCAGTCAATCCAGGCAAGTTAAAATCTCCAACCAATGCTACTTTATTATTTTTATAGGTACCTGCAATCTCACTACACATTTGCTCCTCTCGTATCCGCTGGCTATTTGAGGATCTAGAACACGATCCCAGCAGATTGATCATCCCCTATTTGTTTCTAACTTTTAAATATATGGACTCATTTGATGACTGTTGTGGTTCTGCTCGCCGAGCTGGAAGTTTTTGCTGCAAACGTTTCGTTCCCTGGCTAGGGAACATCATCAGTGCTGTTGGAGCCTCGTGTGAAGCGCTGCTTTGATGTTTCTTCCGGTATTTATATCGGTTTGTTCTTGCCGCTTCCGGGTGTCAGTTTCAGCTGCAGTGATTTGTATATGGGGTCCGGGTCGATGTGTCTGTTGATGGATGTTCTTGCCGCTTCCGGGTGTCAGTTTCAGCTGTAGTGGTTTGTATATGGGGTCCAGGTCAATGTGTCTGTTGATGGAGTTTGGGGATGAATGCCATGCTTCTAGGAATTCTCTGGCTGTTCTCTGTCTGGCTTGTCCTATGATAGTGGTGTTTTCCCAGTCAAATTCATGTTGCTGGTTGTCTGAGTGTATGGCTACTAGAGATAGCTGGTCGTGTCGTTTTGTGGCTAGCTGATGTTCATGGATGCGGATTGTTAGCTGTCTTCCTGTTTGTCCTATATAGTGTTTTGTGCAGTCCTTGCAAGATATTTTGTAAACTAAATACTAGTTTACAAAATACCATGCAAGGACTGCACAAAACTTTCTGATGGTCCCTCTTTTATTTAGAGTCACAACTCCCTGCCAAAATAATTGAAATCCTCCTGGGTAACACGAGGAAATCTCCTCCCTGTGATACTGGTGCCTCTCTGATTCAAGTGCAAACCCTCCCTTTGTACAAGTCTTCTCTACCCCAGAACAGACTCCAATGAAAATCCTGCCCGCTACACCAGCTCCTTAAGCCACACATCCATCCGGCCTCTCTTTCTATTTCTATCGTAACTGGCACGTGGCAATGGGAATAATCTGGAGATCATTAATGTCAATGTCCTGTTTTTTAACTTCTCACCTAACTCCCTGTACTCCTTTCTCAGGATCCCATCCCTTTGTTTACCCCGTCATGTGGATTGACATGCACAATGACCTCTTGCTGTTCACCCTCCCCTTCAGAATGTTCAGTTACCACTCAGAGACATCCTTGACCTGACACCCAGGAGGCAGCACACCATCCTGGGGTCCAGCAGCACATTCTCAACAATAAATTATGCTCGTGGAGCATTCAAGACCGGCACCTGTTTCGAGGTTAAGTCCCGAAAGGCCAGGCTGTTAAAAAAAGGATTCCATCTTCTTGGCTCTATCTTCACAATCCTGTGATTTATACAAATCAGAATAAAACTTTCTGAAGATTGTTTGATCCTTTCATGAGTCAGAGTACCAGCACTTTCCCTTATGGACGTGATAGCTTGAGGGGCCTTCTTTTTCCTTGCAAGAACCGCTAGGTATCGAGCAGGCTTATCGCCATATTCATATAATCTTTGCTTTGCAAATAATATTTCCCTCTTTGCCGTTTTGGGTAAGCACAGTATTCAGGGCTGTCCGAAGGGCTGTAATCCTTTGTAATTTAGCAACAGAGGGCCTATCACCGGGCCTCAAGTCGATGCTGTTGTTCTCCCTTTTGTTCCTTCTGGGTCACCGAGTACGAAATTACCAGACCCGTGCATAAGCCTTACTGGTCTTCCACATCATCAGCAGGTTACTAGCCGTACCTGAATTAATTTCCAAAATGGTTTTGAATTTTGAGAGAAATATTCTAAGAATTTACCATCCGTCAGTAAGAAAGAATCCATTCGCCAATGTCCGGGGGCTGTTGCATTGTTCCTGGTCTTGATTTCTATATACACTACAGCGTGATAAGAAATTATTATATCATCTATTGCGCAGGATAGTATGAAATTCAAAAAGGTCGAGGGGGCAAAAAACATATCAATTCCAGTGTGACACTTCTGTGGATTAGAATAAAAAGAGAAATCTGCCTTGCAGGTGGAGGCACCTGTACACATCTATTAATCCTAGCTCTTTATTCAAATACGCCGTACTCTTGGGTATCCTGCTATCTCCGGATTCATAATGCAATTAAAATCTCCTTCTATAATTGTGTAATGAGCCCCAAAACCCATCAGTTTACAGAATGCTTCCATTATAAATTTGAAAGAATGGGCCGGGAGACAATAAAGATTCAAAATCCCATATTCCTCTACATTTATAAGGGGTTTAATCAGTATGTATGTGACTTAAGATCCTGATAAGTGATAGTCTGCATGGATTTGTAAGAGCAAGATAATGTCTGATGAAATCAGCTGAGATTTCTTTGAAATCACGATTGAAGATATTGATGCGGGCCGTACAGATGTTATGGTTTACGTGGAATTCATTAAGGCCTTTGACAAGGTCCCACGTGGAAGGCTAGTCCAGAAGGGAAGAGACCATGGTATCAAAGGCAAGTTGGCAAATTTGATCCAAAATTGTTGGATGATTATTTTTGTGATTGAAACCTTTGCCAAGCGGGTGTAACAAAGGGATCTGTGAAGAAGCCATTGCTGTTCATTATGGGCATTATAACTCTGATGTGAAAGCAGAAGGTAGCATTAGTAGGTTTGCAGATAACATGAAAGGTGAGGGTGTTGTCCACAGTGAGGGGGATGGTCTCAGGCTACAGTCTGAAGTTTGAGGCTGGGACAGAATTTCAACAGAGTAATTTCAATTGATAAACAAGCAAGAGCACAGCAGGCAATGAGGGAATACTCATCAATTAAACTGCATTTACTTTGATGTAAAATGCCTGACAGGTAAGGCAGATGAACACACGGCATGGATGGGAACATGGGACTGGGAAATCACAGCAATTACAGAAATACAGCTAAGGGAGGGACAGGACTCGCAGATCATTGATCCAGAGGACAGATTCAACAGGAAGGATAGAAGGGGAGGCAAGAGAGTAGGGGGAGTGGAGTTTTTGATCAGTGAAAACATCACTGCAGCACTGAGAGAGGATATTCCTGGGTATCGCCCAGTGAAGCTGTATTAGTAGAACTGAGAATACGGTTGAATGATCAGATTGATATGACTGTACTACAGGCCCGCAGTAGTCAGCGGGAAATTGAGCAGTCGGAGATCTCAGATATCTGTAAGAATGATAGGGTTGTAATGGTCCGGGACTTTAACTTTCTAAACCCAGACTGGAACTGCCATAATGTTCACAGCTTGGATGGGAGGGATTTGTTCAGTGTGTTCAAGAAAACTGTCTCAGTCAGTATGTAAGCGTTTCGACTGGAGAAAGGGATGAAACCTGACCTCCCTTCGGGAAACAAGGGAGAGAAAGGGGCTGAAGTGTTTATGGGGAGCACTTTGGCAAAGTCACCACAATTCTATTAGTTTGAAAATAGCGATGGTAAAGGACAGGCCTGGTCCACAAGTTAAAGATCAAAACTGGCCTTGCCCCCTTCCAGAAGGTATTAGGCAAGACTGTCCAAAAGTTGATTCATCGAGGCTATTTGGAAGTAAAGGGACGTCGGGCAAGTGGGATTCTTTCAAAACAGAGATAAATTAAGATTTCAGGAGCAGCATATTCCTGTTAGTGTGAAGGACAATGCTGACACAAGTGGGAAAAATTGGATGACTGGGAATATTGAGGTTCTGGTCAAGACAAAAGGGGGCACATGTCATATACAGCCAGCTGGATTATGTCAATCACTTGAAGAACATTGTGGGTGTAGTAATATTCTTCAGAGGGAAATCATGAGGGGCCAAGGGGAACTGACAGAGCTTTGGTAGGTAAGATTCAGGAAAATCCAAAGAGATTCTACAAGTATATTAACAACAGAAGATTAACTCGAGACAGAATGTAACCCTTAAAGATCAATGAAGCCATCCATGTGTAAACCCATAGGAAATGGGTGCAATCTGAAACAAAAATTTCAAGTCAGAACTTACTGTGGAAATAACACTGTGGAAGCCGGGAAATAAACAGTGATGTATTCAAAGAGTCCACATTGGAGAACAGGAAGTGCTGATTGTTTTAAAACGCATTAAAATTAAATAACTCCCTGGGAACTAATCAAGTACATCCCAGGACATTGTGGTAAAGTAGGGAAGAAACTTACAAAGATATTTCTATCACTGAAAACCACGGGTGGTGAGCTGGGAGCGGGAGGGTGGCTAATGTTGTGCCAGTATTTAGGAAAGGCTGCGAGGGAAAGCACGGACATAAACACCAATTAGCTTGATGTCAGTGGTGCCAATGTTGTTAGAAGCGATTCCGCGGTACAGGAGTTACATGCATTTGGAAAGGCAACGATTGATTAGGGATAGTCAGCACAGCTTTGTGCGTACAGAGGAGTGTCTCTCAAACTTGATAGAGTTTGTTGAAGAGGTGACCAAGGAGATGGATGAAGGCAGAGTAGTACACGTTGTCTATACTGACTTCAGCAAGGCCTTTGACAGAATTTATCGTGGTGCACTGGTTAGTAAGTTTAGATTACATGTGATCAGGGAGAGCGAGACAAACGGCCACAAAATTGGCTTAACAATAGGAGACAGAGGATGGTGGGAGATGATGGGGGCGTCTGAGCAGCGGTGTGCCATAAGGATCAGTGCAGGGCCCACACATGTACATTATTGACATAAACGAGAATATATGAATTATTGTTTGCAAGTTTGTGGATAGTAAAATACTTGTTATAGTTGGCAGTGAATACAGTTATCAAAGGTGATCTTAATCAACTGAGCTAGTGGGTCAAGAAATGAAAGATGGGAGTTGAATTCAGGTGTTGGATTTTCTTCAGATGAATCAGGGAGGACTAACACAGTTAATGGCAGTGCTCTAGGCAGTGTTGTCGAACGAAGAGAGACCAAGGGGTGCAGTGACATTGTTCCGTGGAAGTGGCGTCACTGGTAGACAGGGCAGGGATTAGGCACACTTGCCCTCATGGGTCAGATCATTGAGTACCTGAGTTGATACATCATGATACGGCTGTACAAGATATTGCTGTGTCTCCAGTTGGAGTACTGTGTAGAATTCTGATCCTCCTGATTCAGGAAGCATTTTACGAAACAGCAAAAGGAGCAAAGATTGAAAGAGATGTTGCTGATACTGGAGGGTTTGACAGGAACAGAGAGGCTGGAGAAGCTGGAAAGCAAAACCGGGTGATGAGATAGCTTTGGCTGATGAGATTATGTAGAATCCAAAGAGATTCTACAGCATACAAGTACAAAAAAGCAACTAGAGAGACAATAGAGGCCCTCAAAGATCAAGAAGGCCATCCATACTTGGAAGCACAGGAGATGGGCGTGACCTGAAATGAATATTGCATGTGAGAACATACTGTGGACAAAGACTAAGAAGCAAAGGGAGAGAAACAATGATATCTTGAAAAGAGTCCCCGTTACAGAAGAGGTGGTGCTCGATAAAGTTAGAGAGATAGGGATAATAGTTTGAAACGCAGTACATTTCAAATATGGGGAGGGACTATAGGGAAATGGAGGTTACAGGGACAGGAACTGTTATAGGAGTTACAAATTATTGAAGACACTGGACCACGAGACATGGTATATGTACAGTGTTGGAGGGGGAACACAGAACAGAAAGATCCCAGGCAGCACTCCCACTCACTCATGGGAAGTCTGCTTTCCCCTCTGTTATGCTGGTGCTCAGGAAGACAGCAGAGGGCTGTATTGATCACTGTAACACTCCTGATGCTGTCTCAGAACAACAAAACGTATAGTAGACGTGGTGATTGAACCTGGTGTGTGTCTGTACACTGCTCCACCGCCAGCACTGTTAGCTGATGTTTGGAGCCCTCTCGCTGCTCTCTGCTATGTGCATGGTGAGTGATCTTGCATCACTGCAGGATTTATTGACGGCTCCAGATCTCTCTGCCCTTTGCCTCTCTGGCTGACCAACCATCTTCAATGTGGTGATGGATGACACACCCAGCGGCTGGGAAATCTATTGAGTCAGGAAATTCCTGAGTACCTACAGGAGACAGAGAAATAGACAGAATGAGAACTTAGACTGATGAAGTGCGGCATACCACATGGAGAGAGACTGAGTGATATCATCAGAGTTCAGGAAGAAATCAGGATCAATCATGAAGGAAAAACAAGTTTAGCTTCATGATACACTGGTATCAGTGTTCAGGGATAAATAGCCTGTGAGCAGACAAAGTAATGTCCGAGTGATATTGTTGCTGGAGAATGTATCCCAAACCTCAGCTAATGTTCTGGAGAGGCAGGTTTGAACCACATCATCTGAAATGGTGGAATTTGAAATAAATTATGTTCAAAATAGTAATTGACAATCTAGAAATACCATTACTGATTTACAATAAATCCAAACACTTGTCATTCAGAGAAGGACATCTGCCCATTCCCACGTGGTCTGCACGACATAGTCACAGCAAAGTGATTGCCTCTCAATTACCCTCTGAAGTGGCCGAGCAAGTTACTCAGCGTAAGGGCAGCTAGGGCTGGGCAAGAAAAGCTGGTCAGCCAGAGACACCCATATCCCATACCTGATTTTAAAATAAAATCCATTAAGATGGGGTCCCACCGGAACTGAGCTGGGAACAGTGTCCTGGCCAATCATGTCGGTAGGTTTATGGACAGGGCTTGAAACTGAGAGAGGGTTCAGATGAAAGGATCTTTCCAAATCCAAATAGAAAAGATGACGCATGTGAACAGCATGGGGATGTGGCTGAAGACAAGAAGGTAGGAACAGGAAGGGACAAATTTTAACGAAAACTGTACATCAGCGAATCCATTTGTGACAGGAAATTGTAGGAAAGAGTTTTTTTTTGGAATGGAAAAACTCTCTGCAGCAAGGTGGACTGATTTGTGCCACAGACATAAAAGAGATTTAGACACCAGGGAGACATGGTTTCAGGGTGAACAAAAGGTGGACATAAATATTCAATGGTTCACAAACTTGCAGAAACTCAGGCAAAATGGGTAATACTAACAATAATGGGTATCAAAGGCATTACAGAGAAAGCGTTTGGTCTCAGACCATGAAGTCGAGTCAGTCTGAATGTAAATTCTGGCTACTACTTGCCAAGGACACAAGCACCAGAACAGTTTTAGGCCACTTGACAACATTTCATTGCTCATCATTGCATTAAAGAGGAACTCATCGAAATTTTTAATAAAGACTGTGATAATTTAGTGAAACTTCAATGTTCATATAATCTTGACAATCACACCGACAAGAGTGATATTCAAATAGGAGATTGTAGAATTTTTTTCAGTGTTTTTTTGAATAACACATTGTGCAACTGGCAAGGGACATAACTACCTCAGAGCCACCGTTGTGTCGTGAAACTTAGTGAGTAATGTCACCTGGGGAGATCTTCTGGGAAAATGTGTAAAGTGCCGTTTAAAGTAACATAAAATTTTAAAGTGAATCACAGAAAGGATAAGCTACATCTAGAAACTAAAACAGTCAATTACATGAGTTTAAGAGGAGAACTGACCAAGGTAACAGGCTAAACATGTGTCTGTAAATGAACAGTGGAAAACATTTGAATGAACAGTGTAAAACACTCAACAAAAGGACATTCCATTGAAGCAGACAAAACCTCAACAAGGAATTCCTACCCATCCCTCACTCAGGACAAAATGGATCATATCATATTATGAGGCTTTGACGATTACCACAACGTACTTAAAATCCTGAAATGAGAGAGAGTTTAAGCAGTCAGTGTTAAAGGGGTTGCAAAGCGTCTGCTAGCAGGGGGGAGGACAGTGGGAAGAGGAATCTTTGTCAGGGTTTCATGACACAATAGAAACAGGGAAAGGTGAAGGTGCTGGAGGTGGTGAGAGTGTTACAGAGAGTGATCCGGGCCTGATCCGTGTTACAAAGCCAAGTACAGATTGCTGCAGCTGGAGGGGTTTGCAGAGGTAGGAAGAGACATATGCATCTTTATTTATTCATTCATGGGATGAGGGTGACAATGATTGGACAGCATTCTTTGTCTCACTGCTAATTACCCAGAGGGCAGATCAGGGTCAGCCTTATTGCTGTGGATCTGGATTCACATGTAGGCCAGACCAGGTTGGAATGTCAGATGTCCTTCCCTAAAGGAGCTAAGTGAACAACTGATCAACAATGCTTTTATGGAGGCCGTCCCAATGTCTTGCACAGCCACAACATGACATCCCAACTCCTACTCTCAATGCTTTGCCCTATGAAGGTAACCATCACAAACAGCTGCTTCACCAGCCTGACTACCAGTGTCGCCACTCGCAAGGAATTGTGTACCTGCATCACTGGGTCACTGACTGACAACACTACCCAGGGCCCGAACATTAACTGCACAAGTCCCACCCTGGTCTGTTTCACCAAAATGGAACACTTCACATTTATCTAATTAAACCCCATCTGCTATTCTTCAGCCCACTATCCCAGCAGTACTGTCCATCCTGTTGTTTCACAGATAACCTTCTTCACTATCCAATTTACCACCAATTTTATGTCACCCAAAAACTTACTTCCCAGGAAACCAATATTCCCATCCAAACCATTTATCCAAATGACAAACAACAGGGGACCCACTACACCGCTGGTCACATGTCTCCAGACAGAAAACAACATGTCTCCCATCACCCTCTGTTTCCTACCATCAAGCCAATTTTGTATCCAGTTCCCTCGCTCCTCCGGAATGCCATTTCCTTTTACAATTATCTAGGCTTATTACCCAGTTTACCACATGGAACATAGAACACAGAACAGTACAGTACAAGACCCTTCGGCCATGATGCCATGCCAACTTTTTATCTGTCTGTGAGATCAAATTAACCTACATACCCTTCATTTTACTGACATACATGTGCCTATCCAAGAGTCCATTAAATATCCCTCATGTATCTGTCTCTCCTACCACCGCTGCCAGTGCATTCCAACGACGCAACACTCTTTGTGTAAAGAACCTATCTCTGAAAGTTCTCCTTACCCATCCACCAATCACCTTAAAATTATTTATGCCCACTGACAATAGCCATCCAAACCATGGTACAAAGAAGTCTCTCACTATTCATTCTATCTATGTCTCACATCATCTTGTTCACCTCCACCAAGTCGCCCATCACCCTTCTTCACTTCAATGACGAAAGGCTTACCTCCCTGAACCTTTCATCATAAGACATGCTCTCCAGCATTCCAGTAAATCTCCAATTTACACTACCTGAAGCTGCCTCCCTGTAATGAGGGGATCAGAACTGAACACAATATTCCAAGTGGGTTCTAACCATGGCTCTATAGAGCTGCAGCATAACCTCACGGCATGAAAACCCAATCCCCCAGCAATTGAAAGGCAACACAACATATTCATTCTAAACAAACCTATCAGCTTGGCAGGTAACTTTGAGGGATCGATGGACGTGGAACCCAAGATCTCTCTGTTCAACAACACGACCAAGTATTCTGCCTTTAACCATGTATTCTGCATTCAAGTTCGACCTTCCAAAATGAATCATTCCACACTTTTCCCGATTAAACTCCATCTGCCACTTCTCAGCCCAGCTCCGCATCCTGACAATATCCTGCTGAAACCAACAATAGACCTCTACACTATCCACCACTCCAGCAACCTCCATGTCATTGGCAAAATTACTAACCCATTCTTCCACAACTACATCCAAGAAGTTATAAAAAAAATCACAAAGAGCAGAGTTCCTGCAATCGATCCCTGCGGAACACCACTGGTCACCGAGCTCCATACTGAATGCTTCCCATCTATCATCACCCTCTGTCTTCTGTGAGCCAGGAATTCCATATCCAGACAGGCAGGTTTCCTGTATCCCATGCCTCTGTTTCTTTTCTGAATGAGCCATAAACGTGTTTTGTCACATTCTCGAAGGATTCAGTAAGATTTGTGAGGCTTGACCTGTCCATTATAAAGCCCTGCTGACTATCTCTAATCAAACTATGCTTTTCTACGGAGGTATAAATCCGCGCTCTCAGAGTCCTCTCCAATAATTTGCATGCCACAGACATAAGGAAGTGAGGTCTGTAATTCCCAGGATTATCCCTATTCCCTTTCTTGAAAAAGGGAGTGACATTTGCCATCATCCAATCATCTGGTGCGACTCCGGTGGTCTGTGAGGGTGCAAAGGTCATTTCCAAAGGCGCAGCAATCCCTTTCCTCGCTTCCTGCAGTAACTGTGGGCATATCTCGTCTGCTCCAACAGACGTATCTATCTTTATGTTTTACACAATTCTCAGCACATCCTCCTTCTTAACACCAACCTGTTCACATATATCAGTCCTTTTCACGCTGTCCTCACAAATGACAACGTCCTTCTCAGTCGTGAATACTGAAGCATAGTATTCATTGAGGACCTCCTCTACCTCCTGTGACTCCACGCACATGTACCCTCCACTATCCCTGACCGGCCCTACCCTCACGCTGACAATCCTCTTGTTCCTCACATATGTGGAGATTGCCTTATAGTTTTCCATAATCCTTCCCAACAAAGTGTTTTCATGTCCCATTCTAGCTGTTCTAACTCCATTCTTCAGTTCCTTCCTGGCTACCTTCAGTGAGTCCCCAGAGTGTGGAAATAGGCCATTTGGCGCAACAACTCCATACGGACCCTCTGAAGGACATCCCACCAAAAACCATTCACCTAATTTGCACATCTTTGCACGGTGGGTGGAAACTGGAGCACCTGAGGACCCCACGCAGACATGGGGAGAACGTGTAAACTCCACACCGACTGTCGCCCAGGACTGGAATCGAAATCGGTTCCCCAGTGCTGTAAGGCAGCCGTGCTATCCACTGAGGCATCATGACACCCCTCTTTGACCCTATAGACGTCTAATGATCCTTATGTAAGCGTCGTTTTTACTCTTAACTAGATGTTCAATAACCCTTGGAACCTTGTCAAATGCTTTGCAGACGTCCATTTGGACAGCGCTGACTGCTCTGCCTTTACCTATCTCTTGGCCACCTCCACGAAGAGTCAATCCAGTTTGTGAAACACGGTTTTCCACTCATAAAGCCATGCTGACCATCTCTAATCAGTCCTTGCCTTTCCAAATATGCGTAGCTCCTTTCTCTCAGAATCTCCTCCAACAACTTCCCCATCAATGGGCTCAAGGGGCTGTAATTTCCTGGCTTTCCCTGCAACCCTTAAGTGCTGGAACAGCATTCGCCAACCTCCAGTCTTCCAACACCTCACTGTGGCTGTTGATAATATAAATATCTCTGTAAGGGACACTGCAATCTCTTCCCGAGCTTCCCATAATATTTTCTGATCGACCTAATGAGCTCCTGAGGATTGATCTATCTTTACTTGTTTTAATATTCCACCACTTTCTCTTCTCTGTTGAGGATTTTTTCCAAGACATGGCAATTTATTTCCCAATGTTCCCGAGTTTCCATGTCTTTCTCCAGAGTAAATACTGACAAGACTTTTTTTTGTTTATGATCTCACTCGTCTCCTGTAGTTCCACACATAGGCGACCATATTGACCTTTAAGGGGCCCTATTCTCTACCAAGTTATTTTTATTTAGCCCTTATTGAAACTCACACAAAGGCTTCTGAAATCAACCATATCCACCGTACCAACACCCACCCCCACCACAACCTTATCTATTCTGCCATTTATATTCACACCAACAAATAAAATCCAACAGGCTCTAAAACAAATTCTCTTTTATAAAATTTGTTTCTAAGAGTCCAGTTACTTTTTATTGATATGTTGTTTCTCACTTATTGCAACATGCTCCTGACTTTCTGTCAGGCTAACAGTACTTGTTTTTAGATTGGAAACATAAAGGTTTGTGCGAGTTCTTGTTTATCAATAAGAAAAAAAGTAGCTTACAAGGTCTTCAAGTAATAGAGAAGGCAAATTAAATGCTGCCTTTTTTTTAACAAAGGGAATGGAGGCTAAATATAGGGAGGTCTTACTAAAACGATGCAAGGTTCAAGTCAGATTACATTTAGAATATTATGAACAGCATGTGTGCCCGAAGGAAAGATATTGTTGTATCAGAGGCAGGCCAGATAATTTTCACTCGGATGATATTGGGAATGGAGGGATTTTATAATAAGAAGTGGAGTAGATTGAGAATGAACCAATTACAGTTAAGAAAAATGAGAGAGAAACTGAAAGAAACATGCAAGATTCTGAAGTGCTTTGATCGGTTAAATGCTGGGAAGTTAGAAAATAGTACAGTGCAGCATTGCAATAGGCCCTTCGGCCCACCACAATGTTATTCTCAACTCATCCTATCTGAATGTACATGGTCCATATCCCTCTATTCCCTGACTGTTCATGTTTCTGTCGAAATGCCACTTCAAAACTTTACTCACATTTCTGTTTCAAGACCTCGCTTGGCAACTTCCACTCTCTGAATAAAAGATCTTGCCTCACACACATCATTTAAACTTTCTCTTTCTCACCTTAAACCTCTGCGCTCTAGTATTTGAAACTTATACATTGGAAAAGAGATTCTGACTATCCACATTATCTATCCTGTCCTAGCGTTATATTCCTGTACCTGGTCGCCTGTCAGCCTCTGATACTCTCACAAAGCAATCCATCTTTGTTTAATTTCCTCTTATACCTAACACACCTTTAAAAACACAATACTGGTAACGTGTTGATAAACCCTTTTTGTACCCTCTCCGAATCCTCCACATCCTTGCTTTTTTGAGATGAGATCTGCACACAGTACTCCAAATGTGGTCAAACAGAAGTTTTATACAATTACAACATCAGATGCAAATCACGATACCAAACGTTGTGACCGATGAAGGCCAGAGTTCGATTTGCTTTCTTTCCCATCTGAAACACTTCTGTTCCTATTTTCAGGATTTCACTGTCTAGCACCAAAATCATAATAGAAACGTCAAAGATTTTACTCTGCCGGGAGGTTATACAAATGTTGATCCCTGTTCCATTATGAAAACTTGGGAAGCTGACAAAGTGTGACATCAAACAAGCGATCAAAGAAGTGGGTTTCAAGGGGTATTTTGTCACATAAAACGAAGTTTGTATCACAAAACTGATTTGACCGAATTTGTTCTGCTCGAGGTCATCATCTTTTGTCAGACTCAAAACGACTCAGAATTTAGTTCTTCCATAACTCAGTGGTTCGAGGCTGGTTTTGTAAACCAGCGGTTGTAACCTCCATTCTCACGGCAGCCTTGCTGAATTTCCTTACAACTTTGCAACAAGCATCCGAAGGTGCGTTGTGTGTGTTGATAGGACTTATTTTTGAAGGAAAAGCTGAAAGTCATTTTTTGCGCAGACCAGGCCTCATCCATTTCAGTTTGGAAGTCCACATCCGTGTTTTTCCCCTGAGGACCATGTGGATGTCAATCTTCTGATGCGAAGAATGCCTTCGTTTGGCAGGAAGAAAAACGTGACTCATTAGAAGCAGTAAACTAACGGTGAAACAGTGGGGGAACGAAAACTTACAGGAATGCGGCTGTATGCTCCTGTTCCTTATGTAGAGACAGGAATGCGCTGGAATCCAAATTAAACCGGTCAGAGGCTGGAAGATCACAGCTAGCCAGTCTGCCTCACAGGTGGATACATCGACGGTTTGCAGATACCAAATATTCACGATTGGGGCAGTCTTCGAAGGACAGCCTCCTGTCAGTTTACACCTCTGCTTTTGTCAACAGAATCGGATTTTAAAGCTAGTAGTGAAGAAAGAAGAGGCCAAACGGTTCAATTCCTCATTTTATGTTAGTTGGGATGTCCTGAGGCCTTTGTCACTCTCAAAAGATGTGTCTGTATAGTTCCATCTATGGGTCAAAATGAGGTTCAGTTCTCCGCCAGGTCATGAACAAACGTGACGGTATCTGACTTCAGTCTCTGTCGCTGGTTCATTTGAAATTAAAACTTTGCATGGAAAGTCTCATTGAGATGAACACTTCAGACGTCAGGCTGTGGACCAAGTAGTGGTAACTGGAAAGGAGAATGGATGGATGTTTGATGACTGGTACTGACATGATTTATTATTCTGTGCTGTAAAAGCACGGTGTCACGAACATTCTTTTTCGATAGAAATGTCTCATCACAGGAAAAGAAAGCTATGCTGTTAAGAGAAGACACAATTGCACATGCTGTCCTACCTGGTCGACCAGTGGTTCTGATGCAGCACTTTCACCGCTGTGGTTTGGGTTCATTTCTAGGTCAGGGAATCAGAATTTATTGTTCCTGGTCAGGGTAACAACAAAGTAGAGCATCTTTGACAGGAATCACATGACAAACGCGTCCACATGTGCCTTGCAATATTGTACACGGCCATAAGGTGGTTCACTGGTTATCACTGCTGCCTCACAGCGCCAGAGATGTGATTTGCCTACAACTGGGTTGACTGTCAGTAAGGTGCGAACTTCAGGCGCAAATGAAGAGAAAGATTGTTCTGTGAGCGTTAATCCCTGGAGGACTGGGTGTGCATTGTTTGCAATGAATAGCCAGTTTCTGAACTATAGTCATTCTATGTTCCCTTAGTGTGTTGCTTTAGCAAATGTTCAGACCAGGGAGAAAAGTGAGGAAAAACAGTCACTTCCCAGTCAGGGATTGATCCATTACGCGACAACCAATGGATTCCCTTTTGCCTGAACTAGCTCCTATTTTCCCTACATTGGTAATGGCAGTACACAGCATTAGACCGGGTTTTAATGTGTTGCATTGGACCCAGCATCCTTTCCCAACATTGGCTATACAGGGATATAAAGAGATAATAATAAACATGGATGGCGATGACTGTAATGAAAAGACGTCAGGAAGAATGGACAGTGTTTACTTGGAAACAAAAAAATGTAAAGGAAGCCATCGATGTAGTGAGGGGTAATGCCATTTGAAAAGAAAAGGCGAGGTTTCATGGGTTGGTGGAAAAAACGAATAGATCATGTGACGTGACACCAGGTAAAACTGAGTTGTGTCCGTATGGAAGGTTTCCAGGCGATGAGAATTTGGTGAGAGTAAACAGGAGGGAAATTCCTTCATTCGGATGGATCTATATCAAAACTTTAGAACTTCAAAACCAGCGATGAATGATAAAGAGAAATTTGGAAAGTTTTCCTTTTCCTTCTACAGCAGTTGAATTCGAAAACGATTTCTTCTTCGCTGGAAAGATTATTGAGAAGCTGATCCTAATATATTTGTGAAGACACGTGCAGACACGCGAGGAATGAATTTCACCATGACAGGGAATCTGGCCGGCCATGATGGGTACGCGTTATGTTCACACTCTGTAATTGGTTAAAGTTAATTGGATAGAAAGTTCATAACACCTTCAACTGAGTGCGACTAAGTACAGCATGTGCTGATTGTGAGGAAAGGTTCAGCAGCTTGTTCCACGTGAACTTTTATAAATTGTACAAAAAACTGAGCATGAAAGGGAAGCCGGTTAGCTCAGTCCGCTGCATAACTGGTTTATGATATAAAGTGAAGCCAACAGTGTGGGATTAATTCTCGAAATGTCTCAGCATACACTCAGGATCATGATCTCCCAACTCAGCTAATACTTTAGACGATGGCGATAATCAAAGTGAAACTATACTATCGTGAGTGGGAACTGACCTGCCAATGTAATGCACCTTTATCCTTTCATGTGTTGCATTGGAACATTTGGCTGCAATCACAGAGAAGGGAGTGAGTCCATATACTGCTCACTCATCTCCCCCAAAATATCCATTAACAAGACACGAAAAATATTCCTGCTGCAATTCTGTAATCTTCACAGCAATACTTAAAAACATCGTTATCGTTTCGATTCCAGTTTTTCTGATAACAGTCAAAATGTCCAATGTGACAAATCTAATATTTTGTGGATTGCTTTAATGGCCTGTGCGAGCTTGCAGCAACTCCGGTAATATGTAAAGAGCTAAACATCCTTTCCAGAATTTAACACAGCGCAGGATCAGCGGTATGAAAGACGTCATTGTTTGCAAAAATCACCTCTGTATCTCTATTGAGTGTTGGATATTCACTCAGGGAGTATTTATGGCTGGTCTTAAGTAACTGAGGCATTTCCTAAGGACAGAGCACTCCAAGAAATCATATTTTTTTAGAATAAATGTTGTTTTACTCAACGTTCTTTTGTAACTTTTAAATATATATGCACAGACATATACATGCATGCGCACATACATTTATATCTGTGTGGATATATAAATATGCGCATATTTGTGCATGTGTATGTGAATTCAGGACATTAGTAATGGATAGTTGGCCATTTGAATGTTCTTCCTATAGAATGTGAGAGCGTAGAGATTACAATAATGTCCCAGAAATGTGGTGGAAATGTGGCATAGAAAAATGTGGCGGAAATCGACTTTATTGAATGCCGCGTACGTTTACAGTGGTGTCCTGCGTTGATCACCGGAAATGTCATGTCGCCACTGGACTGGGGTTTTCCTTCGATCGGTTTCACTTCGTCAGGGAATTCGATTCACTGAAATTTCACCAACTTCCATCGGCATGTTCATATGAACATCGACCCACACTGCACACAACGACAACAATATTCAGCATACTGCACCCACGAGGACGTGGCATGGTTTTTATAAACAGTGAAGATTGAATAATGTTATGCAAGGGCAACGTGAATTCCAATTTAATTGCTGAAGACGCAAGAATCCAGAGTAAGATTCAAAATGTCAGAACTTCACGTTCATTACCTTGGCCAGAATTCCAGCCCAGCAAAGGGGAAATCTGCCCCAGAAGCACCTGATTCCATGCATTTGCTTGCTCCATGTATCCACTTTGAAACCCATGCGAAGCAACATTCAGCCTGAAGGAGAACTTGTCAGAATTCTCCACAGTCTGATCTAAAGCTAAAACAAGAGCTGTCTATTCCAGTTGGAAGGGAAGGGATGTGGAGGTGAGACCAAAATATTTCGTGGTGTTTAATTCATATTGTTATCATTACGATTGTTTAAAAATCTGGACCAGAAATGGCACAGACACAAAGGAGCCCATTGTTAATACCGATCTGGCCCCGCTCCATGATTCAATATCATCATGGCTGACACAACAATTTTGTGTCTTTTTCCAGCCTATCCACATCATCGTGTTGTCTACTGACTAACAGATGTTTATTGATCTCTATCATAAATAGACATCAAAAATTTAAACTTGTGAGAGGAAAATATTTCGTTTCGAGACAGTTGGGTTTCTGCACGAATATTGTTGGTTTTGCAGATGAGCAGCTGAGTCTGCTCTGACCATCTTCCAAACCATAAACTAAAAGTCGACTCTGATGGGACTCGAACCCACAACCTTTGAATTACAATCTGAGCAGTGACATAGAAGTCCAACGCGCTATCCATTGCGCCACAGAGCCACGCCTGCAATTGCCTTTGAACACACAAATTTGTGTTTGACCCATTGCGTTCAGGACACCCATCTCGCATCTGTCTGTCCTGGTTACACTTTCCAGTACCTGTTCCTTATCCACGTGTGCTCTGGCTCTTCAAATGTACGTCTACAGACTGCTGGAATGTTCTCATGACACGTAGCTTTACCACATGCTCAGATAATGATTTCCAGATTCGCAACACTCTACTGGTGAAAGCATTGTCGCAAATTCTCCTCAAAACATCTTGTCTACTGTATTTCATTTATGCCACTGTATTCCTTCCAAATATAGTCTGATCCTTCTCATACATATATATCCTTTTCATAAAATGTGCACGTTAATCGGTTACTCAAAGAGCCTTCTCTGCTCTTCGATAAACATCCCCCAACCTAGCTCGTCTACCTTCACAATGGAAATGGTCCAGCCCTTGCCATTCCTGTCATCTCCTCTGAATATCTCATCCTGCAATCAGAAGCTTCCAGCAATCTGGCGATTGCAACGGACAAGCAAAGTTCCCTGAAGTAAAGCCAAAAGGTCTGAACAAAATCAACAGCTAGTGTCCATATCTCATGAAAAGGAAAGTTAACATTTCGAGTCCAATGATCTGTCTTCGGAACTGATGGGATGGACGGGTGGGTGGAGAATGTGGAAGAGGGCGGACGGGTTCTAAAATGATTGAACTCGATGTTGGGTCCTAACGTTTGCATGGTCTGTCTGTATAAAATGAGTTGAAGGTATTCCAGCTTGAGTTATTCCTTGAAGGAGCACTGCAGCAAACCAGAGACTGGAATAGTGGCCTGGGAACACAGTGTCTCGATTAGAGTGTGGCTGGAATTGTACAGTAGTTCAGGCAGCATCCGAGGAGCAGCAAAATCGACGTTTCGGGCAACAGCCCCTCATCAGGAATACAGGCAAAGAACCTGAAGGGTGGGAAAACAGTGTAATGTTGAAGTTACAGGAGACTGGAAGATCGGGATAGTTTTTGTTGATTCTGGACAGAACGCAAGTAATCTCAGTTTTGTCACCGACTCTGTTTTCCTCTCTCCATTTCAGAAATATCACATTCTGAGCAGGAAATGCAGTTGCTTCTATTGAACGAAGTGCAGACAAATCTCTGGAAGATGTGACTGGAAGCTTCCACATGTGATGAGAGACATGAGAAACTAGCAGGAAATGTAGCTTACAACATAGAACGTTACAATGCAGTGCAGGCACTTCGGCCCTCGCTGTTGCAGCGACCTGTAAAAATAATGTGCTGTCCATTGTAATGGAAAATTAGCATTTATTTCGAAACCAATAAAAGCACAGGGAAACAAAGAAGTAAGAACCTGACTTTGCAGAGGCAAGTATTGCAGACTGAAAGAAAAAAAATGTAAAGTTAAACCGAACTAATGGCAGACTTACAAGCCAGTAAACGACCATATCACCAGACAAGGAATGGGGAAAAAACAACTCTGTATCTGGAAAGGAACTCGAATATTTCAGGTCCCTGACATTGAAGTGTTGATAAGAAGAAGCGAATTCTATTACCAAGGGAAATTGTATTATATGTGGAAGGTGCACCAGTTACCATTTTGGTAGATACAGGGGCAACATATTCAGTACTTAAATCTCGGCCGTTGAGAGAGTCGACGCAATGGATGCATCAGGATTCATGACACGGGAGAGATGAACAGCACCCCTATGGTGTGAAACCAGTAATGGTGAAACATTCCAATTCTCATTTCATTTCTCGGAATTCTGTTCTTTAAACCTGACAGCTGGCGATCTCATAGTGAGTCTGTGGTCGGATTTGTGCAGTACCCCGACAGGCTTGCAGGTAATACAAAAAGAAGATTTACCAGCGCAGGCTGTAAAATCCGACTCACGACTCCTGATGCATGGCTATGAGTGATGATTACCCAGAGAGCCATAAGTTCAGTGAGCGATTCGCTCGCCCAGGTTGCAAGTAACCATATTAATCCCATTAACCCCGATTTTCTTGCTGGAGATATGAGGCACTGCTCAGCACGCATAAACCGTCATGGCCCTTACAAATCATATGAGAAGGATTTTTTTAGGAGAATGTTTTAACCAGGTCAGTTATTATTGTGCAAATTTTATTAGAACGATCACAGATGTGCGGTCAGTGTAAACTTATCCAAAATATCTGTCGGGCAAATAGAACCCATTTTTTAGATGTGGAACGCTCCTATCCTCAAGTACCATTGGCGAACACATCCAGTGACATGTGGCAGGATTTCGGACCATGGGTACTACTGGCACAAAAAAAAAACAAAAGCTTGTGTCTTCAGGGACGATGTGCATATCTGCTTCAGTCCAGATATAAGGACATATATGGAGAAACTAAATTGGCTAACTCAGGCAGATCGGGCAGTCCCGGTAACCCCCGCCAAGAGGGTAGCCTAGTGTTGAGCTACGGTAGATGTTTCGGATCCAAGATTAAGTAGGGTCCCTACTGAGTGCAGGGCAAAAGACAAACGTGATGTGGGTTCATACGAAGCCTTGAATCCAAAAGAATAATCCCGAAGTCTCAGTATCGATCTTGCAGAACAAAAGACTCGTTAAAACCCGAGGCTGGAAAAGGAATTACTCCAGTCGTTGACTCCGTCCTGAAGGATGAAGTGATAATTCCCTGTGGATAATCACCGGTGAGTGCCCCCATTCTTCCAGTCAAAAAGGCAAGTATTCCAGTTAAATGGAGGTTTATTTTTAGATTAGATTTACAGTCTACAAACAGGCCCTTCGGCCCAACAAGGCCACACCGATTCGCCGAAGTGCACCCCACCCATACCAGTACACTAGGGGGCAATTTAGCATGGCCAATTCACCTGACCCGCACATCTTTAGCATGCAGGAGGAAACCGGAGCCCCCAGAGGTAACCCACGCAGACATGGGGAGAACATGCAAACTCCACACACTCAGTTGCCTGAGTCGGGAATTGAACCCGGCTCTTAGGCGCTGTGAGGCAGCAGTGCTAACCACTGTGCCACCGTGCAGCCCGCAGGTAGTCAATTATGCTGTTGTTCCGCCCGCCCCAAATGTTCCTAATCCTTGTGCAATATTACCCAAATACAACCGGATAGTAAATGGTTCTCTGCTGTGGATTTAGCAAAAGCCGTCTTTATTGTAGCGTTACAACCAGACAGTCAATTCTGGTTCACCTTTCCATTCAAATGCACATCGTATACATTCAGGTGAATGGTCTCTTTGCAGTATGAACTCGCTTGAATTTCAGCAGATTTCCAGAATCAATTAATTATTTCAAATCACAGCGGACGAATGATCTCTCCTCTGTGTGAACTCACTGGTGCCTCAGCAGACAGAATGACTGAAAGAATCCTTTCCCATTCTTAGAACAGGCGAACGACCTCTCTCCACTGAGTTCGCAGATGTAAAGTGAGATCAAATGACGTCCTGAACCCATTCCCTATGAGAGAGTACTTGAATGGTTTCTTGTCAGAGTAAATACGTTGAATGTACAGCAGTTCGTGACACCTTTTAATGCCCTTTTCATACTCTAGGCCATTAAATGGTTTCTTGTCAGTGTGAACCCACTGACGAGTCAGCAAGTTAGAGAACTGAGCAACTCCCTTTCCACACTGAGAACAGTTGAATTGTTTTCCCCCAGTGTGGTTGCCCTGATGAATCTTCAGGGCAGACAAGTAATTGAATCGTCATCAAATTTCCGCAGTTTCTCTCCAGCGTCCCTCCAATTATGCCTCGATATTTCAGGTAGTGAATACTTCCACTCCACTGTGAATTTACCTTTCTGCTTTCATTTTCAAAGGCGGGAAAGTTTCAGGCTACATGGAACAAAGCAACACCTTCAAATTCCGATGTAATGCTTCGTTTCAGTTTCCCAACAGCAAATCCTCATCTTTGATACCACTCAAATAAATCCAGAAATATCTCAGTAAGAGAGGATCCTCAGAACACCACAGCATGTGATTTTCATTCTCCATGGATGTGGTTATTCCAGAACAGGTCAGCATTTATTGTTCATTCCTGATTTGACTGGATAAGGTGATGATGAGCTTCCATCTTGAACCACAGTTTTTGTGTGCTGACGGCAGATCCAAATTATAGGTAAGTGGAATCCACAGTTTTGACCCAGTGATTCTGGAGTAATGGCAATATATTTCCAGATCAGGATGGTAAGTGGCCTTTCCTATCTGTTGAGTGCCCTTTTCCTTTTAGATGGATGCAGTTGTGAGTTTGTAATGTACTTTTGATGGAGCCTTGGTGAATATCTGCAGTACATCTAGTGGATTGTGCAGACTGCATGTCTGAGCGTTTGGTTATGGTGGGAATTGATGTTTGTCGATGTTTTATTAGTTATGTGTTGCTGCTCAATTCAGCTGCTCTGTTCTGAACGGTTTTGAGCTTTTCAATATTGTTACAGCTGCAGTAAGGAATCCTCAAGAAGGTTGGGATTTAAATATTTCTTGCTACTCAGATGCTGACTAATCTGTTGTGCTTCTCCTGTACATTGTTTCTTTCACACTGAAATCATCCAGGCGAAAAGGAACTATCCCATCATGCTTCATTCTGTATTGTAAAGTAGTAAACAGTTGGTAGGGAAAGAAGAAAAGAAAGAGAAGAACATTTGGTCAATGAGGTGAACAACGATCTCGCTCTGAGAGTGAACAGCGGTTAACGGAGACTGCCAGTGACAAATCATCGGTGGCGTGTAATCGCAGGCTATGTGTTATTCAGGCTTTAGGAGTCAAGACAATCTCTGACTATGACCTGCTCCTGTGGCCGCAATGATATACGGCTGCTAAAGTTAGCTTCTCAAAGACATTGCGACTTTCACTGCACCAAAATAGGACTTTGGACCCATCTTCCAAATGTCCATCATGAAGCAACGATCCATTCTCATCCCATTATTTTTCAGAAATTGGTCTGGAGCTTTACGCACTCTAGTACTCCAAGTGATCAGCGAAATATTTTTCTAATTCCACCACCTCCAGCGAAATGCTATTACCAAACATACATCCCCCTCCCCGCCCTTTGTCCGCCTCCCCCGCGGAACATTCCCTCCAGGGCATTGTGGTGCACTGCTCCTTCTCTCTCAACACCTCCCCCAAAGTCCATGGAAGCTTTCCCTAAAATTGCGGAATATGTGACACATACATTCATAGAACATGAGAACGAGGAGCAAGGCTTTGCCGCACAGGCCTTAAAGAATACTTCGCCATTCATTCAGCTCATGCCTGATCTTTCCATGGACACGCATCCACTTAACCAAACTCTGAAGGTAATCTTTACTTCCTTTATTGTTCAAAACAAAAGCAGCCCGAGCTAAAAAAAAATTGATTGATGTCGCAACAACTACATCGTTGGGCAAGCTCTCCATCGAGGAACAACCCTCTGGTTGAAGAAATTCCTTCTCAATTCAGTCCTATATCTCGTTCTAATCCAGAGGCTGTGCCCTCTTGCACTAGTTTCATCTGCAAATGGAAGCATGCTCTCGTTTTCTATCTCACACATGACCTTCATAATCTTATACGTTTCCATAAGATCCGGCCTCATTCTTCTAAATTTTCGGAATAAGCCTATTCCACATACCCTCCTGTCATCAGCGAACACCTACAAATCCGGAATTCCATCTGTCAGAATATTGCCCCTGAACAGCACGTTGTTGAGGCCATTTTTAAAATCTAAGTACTTCAATTCACTGCGTCCCGCTGTACACCATGATCGTAATGCCATCATAGAATTCGAAAAGATTTTGCAGGAATGACCTGCTCTTCATTAACCCAGGCTGCATCTGTCAAATTTCTACGGAGAAGCCCCGCTATTTTTTCCTCGATAAAAGACTCAAGAAATTTATGCACTACACTTGTTAAATAAACTGGTCTATTATGTTGGAGAATGGGTCTGGGTGGGTTGCACTTTAGCGGTCGGTGTGGACTTGTTGGGACGAATGGCCTGCTACGATACTCGAAGTAATCTGATCTAATTCCTCATATTTTGTCTGCCACACTTTTTAAACAGTAACGCCATATTTGTGTTTTCCAATCTGCTGGGACTGCCCAGAGATCAACGAATTTTGGAAAATTACCGCAAGCACATACCATTGCCTTTAGTACCCTGCGATGCATTCTATCAAGTCCTGGAGACGTAACCATCCTTTGCAATATTAGCTTCAACAATCCAACGCTAGTTCTTTTGTTATAATGTCTGTTCCCAGGTCGTCACCAAACGTCATCTCTTTGTCAATTATTGGCATGTTATTAATATCCTCCACTGTGAAGACCGACGCAAATGCCTGATCAATGTCACTGCTATTTCCGCATATCCCATAAGGAAATGCCCCTTCTTATCCACGAGAGGGTCAACGTTTACTTTTGCCTCTTTTTTCATTTTGTATTTTACTAGAAACTTCTGCTATCAATCTTTATATTCTGTGATATTTTTAATGCCATGTTCTTTCTCACACTTTTCTGCATTAAATTCCATTTGCCAACTCTCAGCCCAGCTCTACTGCATACCTGTGTCACTGTGTTATCTACAATATCTTTCAGCACTGTGTACAACTTTCCCGAACTTAGTGTCGTCCGCAAATGTACTAACCCATCCTTCTCCGCCCCCATCCAGCTCGTTTACAAAAAAATGACAAAAAGCAGTGAACCCAAAACAGATCGTTGCAGTACACCACAAGCAACAGAATTCCAGGATGACGTTTTCCCATCAAGTAACACCCTCTGTCTTCTTTCAGCTGGCTAATTTCTGATACAAAGAACGACATCCCCCTCATTCCCATGCCTCAGTATTTTGTGAGTCACCTGCCGTGGCGAGATTTATCAAACTGCTAACTGAAACCCAAACGTGCATTACATGAACGGCTTTATCCTCATACATCTGTTTAGTCATCTGGCAAGTTTTGACAAGAGTTGTAGCTCAGTTTTAGCTTCCCAGATGAAGATTTGCTCACTGAGCTGGAAGGCTCATTTCCAGACGTTTCGTTACCCTCCTGGTTAATATATTCATTGTGCCTTCGGATGACGGACTGTTCATGAATTCTGCTTTCTATTTATATGCTTGCGGTTCTTTGGGTTGGTGATGTCATTTCCTGTAATGATATAATTTCCAGTTCTGTTTTTCAGCGAGTTGTAGATGAAGTCTATCTCGATGTGATTTTGATGGATTTCCAGTTGGAATTCCATGCTTCTCGGAATGATCGCGTGTGTCTCTGTTTCACTTGTGTTCGGATGGATGCGTTGTCCAAGTCAAAGTAGTGTCTCTACTGATTTGTTTGTAAGGATACCAGTGAGATAGGGTCACGTCGTATTGTGGCTAGTTGATGTTCATGTATCCTGGTGGCTCGTTTTCTGCCTATTTGTCCATATGCAAAAACTGATGTCATTTCCAAAATGCCATGCAAGAACTTGACAAAAATTGCATTCGATAAACATTGCATTCGCCTGAGGCAACACATCCATCCGAGGACAAGCCAAACGCCTACATGCAGGAGACTTAATCGAAGCATGGCATTCCATACAGAACTCCATCAACAAACACTTTGAGTTCAACGCCATCGAATACCCCTTGAGAAAAAAAGAACTGGATATGACATCACCATCGGAAATGACATCACCAACCCAAAGAAACCCAAACATATCAAGAGAAAGCAGGAATCATGAACAGTGCATCGCCTGGAGACCCACTGAAATTGTTACCTAGTAGGGTGATGAAACGTCTGGAAATGAACTTCCCAATTCAGTGAGCAAACCGACCTGCAGTTCAACGATCATTTCACAGAGCTCGATAATGTTTGTGAGTGTCGTCCACCCATTCACAAAACCGGCTTGACTTGCCCTCATAAATTTATTCCATTCGAGATGATTACAAATCTTATCTCATGGAACTTTTCCAACACTTTACCCACAACCGAGGGAAGGGTCAATGGTCTATAATTTCCAGGGTTTCCTTTACTCCCTTTTTTGAATGAGAGAGCAATTTTACTATCCTGTAGTGTTCTGGTACTCTAACTTTGGACAATAACAACATTAATATCAAAGTGGAAGAATCATAAATCTGATTCTTAGCTTCCCAGAAAGTCCTAGGATAAATACGATCTGGCCCAGGGGAATTTAGATATGTTCACATTTTCAGAGCTTATGGCGCCCTGTCTTTGGGAACTTCAATCCTATTTCGTCTGGTAGCCAGTTTCTCAGTATTGTCCTAGTCAACATTTTGTTTTCCCAGTGCGAATCCTGACTAAAGACATTGCTTTCACTCTTCCCCTATCGCTTCTGACTCCACACACTACTTACCACGACTGTCCTTCATTGGCCATATTTTATTCTATTCATTCTTTTAGCCCTCACATATCGATGGAAAGCTTTCGGATTTTCCCTTAATCTATCTGTCAACAAATTCTCTGTCCCCTCCTGGCTCGTCTTCACTCTCTCTTCAGGTTTTTCCTGTTTAACTTGTAACTCTCAATCTCCATTACTGAGCATTCACATCTCATGGGAACACAAGCCTTCTCAACAAGAGATTCAACTTCCTCAGCTTCACAATTTCCTCCCCCTCTGACAGGTACATACTTATCAAAGACACACAGAACCTGCTCCTTGAATAAGCTCCACATTTCTATTCTGCCCATTCCGTGCCGTTTCTTTGCCAACCTCTGAATGCGTAATCTTATCTAATCGCATTGCAATTTTCTTTCCCCCAGCAATAGCGCTTGCACTTCGATGTATACCGATCCCTATGAAAAACTAAAATAAACATAACTGAATTTTGGTAACTATCCCCAAAGTGCTCACCTATTGCCAAATCTAACATCTTGCCGAGTTCATTACCCAGCACTAAATCTAATTTAACCTCTCCCGTTGTTGGCCTGTTCGATTACACATTATTTAAGGAATCTATCGCAGATACACTCAACACTATCCCCATCAAGGCTACCCTGACTTAGCTGCTTCGAACGATCGACATGTTTATTAATTTCCCACATGATAATTGCCATTCGTTTTTTCATTTGTTATTTATGTCTTTGTTTACTGCCCTCCCCAATGTCATCTTAAAATTTGGAGGCGGATAGACACCGTCAAACAGTGACTTTTTCTTCTTAGAACTTCTAATTTCCTCCCAAATCGATTCAAACTCATTCTCCATAGAAACTAAATCATCTGTTTCCATCGGTCTGAGGTTGTCCTTCAATGTTTGAGTTACACCACCTTCCTTACCATCCTCTCGGTCCTTCCAAATTGTCTCATACCAGTGATTATATACCTCCCAGTCTTGACTATGCTGTCTCCATGTCTCTGCAACGTGTATTAAATCGTATTCATTTGTGATGATTTATGCCGTTATATCTCCAACCTTCCAAAAAGTACGAGCATTCAGGTATAGTACCTTTATGGTCACATTCTTACTCATTGATTAAAAAACATCTATAATAATATCATCCACGGTATCCTTGTTTCTTGCTTCTCCTCCCTTGTCCATTTCTGACCTCCATGCTTAGTATACAAGTGCTCAAATATACCTTCCAGGTGAAGCAATACTTTCCCTACACTTCGCACAATCTAGTCTACAGCTCATATTGTGGTCGCCACTACCTTGGGAAACGAAGTGTTTTGCAGAATGCCAAGTTCTGTTGCCAAAAGTGTCCCTGAGCTTCCAGTTCACTGCTCCTTTAGCACAGAACCATGTTTCCTAGCGAACGTCTTTATCTCAGTCTTACTGCCGTGTTGCATCATAGCTTAGCGCATGCTGAATAAGCAGTAGATCATTTTCTGCTTGAGGACCCCACTACCCTACAGATCAATCTCAGTCATTTTAGAGGCCTGAAGTTTCCCATGTGTTGGCCCCCGACACACTCACCAGGCCTAGTCACACACTACCTTTGGTTAGTCATAAACAGTCTCTGTGAGCAGTTGTTAATGCTCCAAACAGATCATTATCAATTCCTATGCCCAACTGCTCGTCTCTCTCTTTCGGCTCTATCCCGACATCTCGTTTCCTCGTAAATACTGCACCCCCACATATCTTCGGCATATCGACCGAAGTTTTCCTGGAAATCATCAGTGCCAAGGACAGGGTCACTGGACCAAAAATGTAAACTTCGATTTCTCTTTTCAGCATCTTTTCGTCTTGCCCCTGAGGAGGCTGGATACTGTGCTTCTGTAATGACCCCCTGCGCAGAAGACAGAACTGTTTTCATCCTGAAAGTTTCTCTTGTTGATGAATCCCATTACAATGTTTGCCACTGGCATCGACTTCGTAGGTCAATGAAAGTAGAAATCATGTGTTTGGGATTTGTGCCGCCGCTCTGTTCTGGATATGATAAACAACAAGAGAGCAACATCTCCATCATATCAGATGTGAACAGATAGGAATCTGCACAGGAGTTGGAATTAAGTAAATGTTTTTCAGTTGGACAAAATTCAATCCATTTCTCACTGTAATAGCCTGTGGCTATCAAAGCAAATATTTCATAACCACAATTGCTTAATACAGCGTTTTCAAGCTAAAATATCTGAATGATCATCCTCCAGAGTTACAGTACAGTCGTGTCTGCAAATGGAATAACTGACTGAATCACTTTACTTGTTCAGCGAGCAAACAGTCCTCTTGTGGCAAGATATACGGGCAGAATGCAGGAGGAGGGATGGAAAAGTTCTTAAGCAGTTTGACATAGGGACTGAGGAAGTGTTCGCGGTTTTCCAGATTGAAGTGGGCATATTCCCAATTCAGGATAAACTTGTATCTTATGTTCCTCTCTGTGACAAGGGAGGAAATTGCAGGTGTTCTGAGCAATGGTTTACTTTCATCTTTGGGTTTGTAGTGGACTGGACTAACGCAAGATTGGGAGAGATAAACCAGAGAATCACACAGCAGTGAGTCTCACATCAATTGAAGGGAACCTTTTGGAGCGAACCTTGAAGGAAAGAGTTAACTGCCACTTCACCAGGCAAGGTTTCATCAGGGAGAGTCATCACGGTTTTGGTACAGAATGTCATACCTAACAGATTGGATTAAATACAATTTATTGGCAAGTGATCAGGTTTTATTTTGAACGAGGTTAGTGAAGTTGATGTTATTTGTGTGGATTCCAACATAGCCTTCAACACGACACCACTCTGAAGATTGGTAAGAGGATACAAGTGAAAAGGGATTGTAGGTTCCCTGGCAGTTGGATACAAACATAATTGGTGGTGGTAAGAGACACAGGATGGTGATAGAAGGCTGTTTCTTGTGACTGGAACTGGTATTCAATGATGTAACACAAGGATGAATGCTGGGTCCCATGTCGTTTGTGAATGTGTGTAAAGAATGTAGAACAAGTTCGGAGGAAATGATAAGCAGAGTTGTCGATGATACGAATATTAGCAAAGTGGTTAATAGTGAGGAAGATCCTTTTAGGAAGTAGGAGCACAGAAATGGATTTATCAAATGTCACATTCAGAGAGGCGACGTTGAAACTAACCATGAAAAACATGAGGTGATGCACATTGGAAGGAACACATCAACTGATTACTCAATGATTGACAGGACACGAGGAAACCCACAGGAACAGAGAGACTTTGCATGTTGGTCAACATATCCGTGAAGGCAGCAGAACATAGTGACAATCACAACTTTATCAGTCAAGGCAAAATTTATAAAAGCAGATAAAGTGGTGCCACAAGGAGACAATGTGGTGAAGAAAGCACTTGGCACGCTTTTCGTTATTAGTCAGAAAGTCGATTATCCAAGTTGGAATGTCATGTTGTGGCGATATGGAGCATTGGTGAGATCACATTTAGAATACTGTTTACAATTATGGTCAACTTCTACAGGAAGGATTTTGTGAAAATTGAAACTGTGCACACATGATTTAAGGGATGTTGCGGGGAGCCGAGGGCTTCAGATAAGCATGGAGATGGGATCAGCAGGGGCTTTTTCGCTGGAATGTTCCAGCCAGTGTGTCACGTTCTCATCGTTTATGAAATCATGAGGGGCATGGATCGACAACTGGCCTAAATCATTTGCGCAATATGTTGAAGTTCAAAACTAGAGGGCACAGGTTTTAGGTGACAGGCACTGAGTCACACTAAACAACAGATAGAGAGTGACAGAATGATGGTTGATTTCCAACAGGCATTGGTTAAGCTCAGTCTTTGGTTTTAAAAATAAGCATTTTCTTCGTGAAAGCATTTTGGTAGATAAGTCGTGAATAGAACATTAGGGGTATTAAAATTGAGTGATGTACCATTGAATAAGTGAGTGGGTAAAATATTGTCCAATGAACTCTGAAATGGAGAATGCCGTATTTATAAGGAACAATCAATAAAGATCTTTTAAATTAAATGTGATATTGCAGGACTCTGAAATACACACCAAAATGGCTGTGCTGGGATATGAGTCTCATTGACTTTTCTGCAGGAACATCAACTGTTTTGGAAGTCAAATTAATATTTTTCATCTGTTCAGCAATGGCGAAGCCAATATCTATTCCACCATTCCTCTCAGAACCTGACAGGGTGAGCATGCATTGCCTGATCGAAACATTCTGGTTCATGAAACTCGTTTTTCCTTTGAGTAACAGAATGTAGCAGTTATCAAACTGCAGATTTCTCTTTTCCTTTCCCAACTTTATATTCAAACATTCAGTTGCACTGAGAGAATGCAGAATTCTACAATTTTTTTTCCCTCAGTTAATCAGCCTCAGCAGTTTTCTGTTCTTTAGTGATCTGAATGACCTGATATTTATGGGGAAAAGAATGTTGCAGTTTTCCTCGCATGCGGCAGAAGAAACAAATGAGTGGCAACAGGTGCATCTTAAATTTCTAAAGCAGTTGAGTGGTGGTGGTGTCGAGTTAAAAGCGTGGATCTTGAAAAGTACCCCTAGTAAGGCAGCATCCATGGATAGGAAAATCGATTTTCGAGCATAAGTTCTTCGCTAGTTATGTTCGAAGCATTGACATTCCTGGTCCTCAGATATTGCCTAACCACTGTGCTTTCTAGTGCTATCCTTCCTGACTACAATCTCTCGCATCTGCAATCCTCGCCTTCTACTTCGATGGGGGTAGTGTCAGATACTGTTCTTGAGATGTAACAACATGTTCGTAATGATAGTTTGGATATGCAGTTGGAAGCTCATCACTGATGCAAATCATTCTCTACCTCCCAATCTGCCAAGCACATGCAGGTCCTGCGCCTCCCTCGTTGACATTCTCTAAACACCTGACGCCTGAAAAAAAAGGCCTCATCATCCACTTGGGACCTTGATGCCACATGGGATCACCAGTTTCCTCAATCACCCTTCGCTCACATTATTCTAGTTTCATGACTCCAACTCAGCATTGCCCTTATGTCCTGCACATCACCTTTACAACCTACCCGCTCCACCTCCTGTCAGAACTCGCATCTTATTTTCCACCTTTATCTGCTCATCACTTTCTCAGCTATCACGCCCCCAAATTCCCAAACCACCCATTTATCTCTCCGTCCCCACGGCCACAAACCTCATTCTTGATGAGGTGTTTATGTCCGAAACTGCAATTCTCCCGCTCCTCGCATGCTGTCTGAGCAACTGTGTTTTCCATCGCCACACTGTCGACTCTGAGTTCTGGCACCTGCAGTTCTCACTTTCTCCGCGGCGCAGTTTTGTGCAAAAGTCACATCATTGAAAAAGTGCAGTTTCTGTGCATTTCTAAGTTGTTAATTTCATTTGCTCAATCGGCTCTAGATGGAGTATTGAGTGTCTTTCTGCAATTATCATTATGGCAGGGATGTGACAGCACTGGAAACTGTGCAGACCAGATTTACCAGGACATTGTCTGTTCGTAGAATTTCAGTTATGAAGATTGTTTGGACAGACTGCGCTGTCACAAAGATGCTCTCTTTTAAAAAAAACAACGAGCTGTACTTTTCCTCAAGGATTATGTGTCTTGACGTTGTTTTTTATCAAAGGCATTGTAAATCAGTTCAGGCTCTGAATCAGATGAAGTGTTATAGTGATGTAATTCTTCACTGTGAGGCCTTTTTTTTCTCCATCAACAGCTGAGGCTTGTGGCCAAAGACTCTATGTTTTAGAAATGAACTGTATAATCGTAAAAGAGTGGTCAATCTGGAATGCTGAATTCCAGTTTTTAGATCCTTCAGCAGCAGTGGTGCACTAATTAATAAATTCTCTCCTTCTGCCGTTCTAATTTTTAACCGTAAGATTCTGTTTCATTTTTACTGTGTTTAAGGTGCTTTTTTTCGGAATGTTGTGTACTTTCAGAACGACATAATTCAGTCTATTTTGGAAGGACTAAGTTCTGTGGGTATTCTATATATTTTTTTATTTTTCTATCCGTGATTTTGTGATTTTTTATAATTAGCTAATTGGGTAATTATCACTGTACACTTAACGAAAAAGAATAGAATGTTACGATCTGGGTTGTCTGCTTAATAACATTTTGAATGATTTAGCCTAGCTCATAACAAATTGGAAGATAGTTGATGGATTAAAAGAGCAACCGATATATGCCTGCGTCTTCATTTTGGGTGTTGATTTGGATTGTCGTGGACAGTTCTTGGGAAAGCATGTCTCATTTAGGTACAAAGGGTTGTTTGACTATTTACGATGAAAAGTTGGCATTTTTACAAAAAACTGATTCAGGCCAGGCTTCTGGAATAAGCAAAAATGCTGGGTTGTATTTGCCTCTTTCTGTGAGAAAAGGAGAGGTCACTCCCCGCAGTAGCTCAGCATTTCACCCAGCTGGAAAATTCATGAGAATTTGCAGAGATGTTTAAATTTTAATTGAATATGAAGCAGCTTGAGTTAGACGCGAGAGATAAGGAAAAGAGACCAGATTTCAAACAGTTTCAGGTACGATTCGAAGAAGAGAGAGCACAAGAGCAGAGAGAAAGGGAGACAGAGATTGAACTTCAGAAATTGGCAATTACTAAAGGAATTCACATTAAAACGCTGGAGATAAATGCTGAAGATAAGATTACACTGGAAGAGCATATTTTTAAAACGACAAAGAGCAGCTGAAATGGCTGATTGTAATGAACTGATCCATAAAACAAGGATGGGCTTCCAGAATCATTTTACGCCTGCAGGAAAGAAATTGGGCAAAGAGAAATCCTCACGTGGAACGGGAAAGTTAAATCTCTGTGAAGATCATGAGGATAACTTATCACAGGATATATAGGAAAACCTTGAAGGGAACAAGATCTGAGGTTTTCATTGCAATACAGTAGGCCACATGAAATCAGTATTGGAGAACTATGGAAAGCACTGTAAAATCAAATGCAGGAAAACAAAACAAGCCTGGATGTTTTGTTGGCATGGTAATAGAAAGCACAGTGGAGGCTGGAAAGCTTCATCAGAGTGCACAAACCGATCAGAGGTTGGTAAGGGGGAAGTGCCATGTGTGCTTGAAAAATATACCTGCAAAGTTAAAGGTTATTTACCTTGGCGAGGAGTAGCAAATAGACAGGTAACAGTATTTAGGGACACAGGATCGTCTCAGTCTGTGATGCAGAAGGATGGGGAAATATGTACTCCTGAAGAACTATGTGTACAGGAATTCATGGTGGGACGAAACATTGCTCAGTGATGTACAGTGAGGCTAGAGTGGGCAGAAAAGAGTGGGGAGTTTGTAGTGGGAGTTCTGGACAAACTCTCAGCTCCAAGAAAAGAATTTGTGCTTGCAAATGATATAGCTCAATCACCGGTTAGCCTGCTCCATACTCCAGTTGAAAAGTCAGTCGAGCTGCAGGCAAGACTAGCAATGCAGGACGTTGATCAAGGAATTTTCCCAGATTGTGTCTTTACACGATCACAGAGTCACAATCGAAAGCAGGAGAAATCAAAAGGCACGGATTAGGAAGCTGAAAAATGATTGCATCCATTTATGTTAATTAGTACTTATTCCCATCTTTTATTGAATGTAGGGAATCTACACAATGCATCAAGATTACAATGTTTTTAATATCAAGTAAGCTGGACACAGCAGGGGACAAACGTTAAAAATGCAAGCATATTCAGCTCAGCTATGCTGCTGAGTTACAGCAGAAAGATGAAAAATTAAAACACTTGGATCAGAAGACATATATTCGGAAGGAGAGTGAATGCATCCCTGTGTGATATTACTTAGCAAATGATATGTTAAGGAGGAAATGGAGACCAACATATATTCAAGTATGTGAGAAATGGGCAGGATGGTTTTTTTTTCTAGTAGGGTACAGAAAAGTGGTGCTGCGAGTGCCACATGTGTCAAAAAATTGGATGTCACTTAGGCGTGAGGAAAACGGAGGCTAAAATACAAAGACATTTTTACTGGCCTGGATTGCAGATGAATGTAATTGAATTTTGCCTGACGTGTCATACATTTCAAACCATGGGAAAAAATAAAGCCTGCACCTTTAATACCTGCTGCAGCGTTCAAGGAATCTGTCTTAATTGTCTTGATGCATTCTGTAGGTTCCCTACATTCAATAAAAGATGGGAATAAGTATTAATTAACATAAATGGACGTATTGACGAGATTTCCAAATGCTGTTCAATTCTGCAAGATGACAGCTAAAAGGATTGAGGAAAAATTACGATTAAAAAAAAACTAAATATAAACTACTATCAGAGATACAATTAGATCAAGGGTCCAACTTCACATCCAACTTTCCAGGGAGTATATAGATAGCTTCGGATTAAAACGAATCAAATCCACTGTGTACCATTCAGAATCACATGGTGCACTGGAAAGGCGACGTCAATTATTAAAGACTATGTTGAGGTTTTATGGTTCGGAGCAGCCAGATTATTTCCATAAGGGAGTTGCGTCAGTGCTGTTTGCGATCTGAGATATATCGAAAGAATCCACAAAACTAAGATCATCTGAGACCAATTTGGGGCATAAAGAAGGAGGACCATTAAAATTTAATAAGGAAATATTAATAAGTCAGGTTACAGAGACCACGCATTTGGACGATGTATCAAATTTTAGAATTGGACTAAATAATGTGGGAGAGTTGTCGAGACAGCACTTAAAATTATCGCAGCAAATGGTGAAGCAGGAAGTGTATGAGAAACAAAAAAAATCAGAATTTTGCCACTGGGAACAATGTATTTATTTAAATTTCATTAATTGGTGAAACTTTAAAGCAAGGTTTCGAAGACCTTATCAAATTAAGAGGAAATCGAGTGAGGTTAGCTACTTGATAGGAACTCCTGGCATGAAGGAATCTCACAGAATGTGTGATGGGAATATGCGCTAATGGTATTTTGGCAGAGAACGAATGCAAGGGGAGAATGTGTTATTGAATACAACACACTGGGAAGAACCAATTTCAGCGAATTCTGCAACGGACGTTCCTGCTACAAAATTGGACAATGCAAAAGTTGTCCAATATTGTTAAAGTTATTCAGTTCTCTTCCAGAAGAAAATCGTAAGAGTTATTACTCTTGCATGCTGAAATAAACTGGGAATTAATAACCTATTTGTAGTTGATGTAAATATAGGAGTTGCTGTTCTGATTTTGTTACATCCTTGCAGGCATAACCCTATAAAGTTGGTGCAATTTATAAGGAGATATCACGGATGTTCCAAGATGGCATAACCAAAGTGAGTTTCAATGAATGGAGTTCACCCATCATCATGGTGCCAAAGTCAGGTAAGACCCAAAAGTTATGTGTGGACTATCACAAAGTCAATGTTGTTAGAAAGACTGGTGCATCTACGCATCTGTAGTTGGAGGACTATGTGGAAGAGATTCGAAGAGCAACTTACATTTCCAAGTTGGAATTCCTCAAAGGTTACTGACAGTAAACTTTGTCGGAAAGATCAAAGGCAATTTTGTAACGCCAACTGGACTGCATAAATTTAAAGTAATGCCGTTTGTGCGAAAAAGATTTCACTCGTATTTCAGAGGTTAACGGACAAGGTAATTGCTGGATACACAACAGTTTGGTGTGTTGTGTGCCTGGGACATTCAGTCTCTCATGGATTGAATATTTACAGAATTTCTCGGGCTTGTTTGATCGAATACGGAAGTTAAACTGATTTGTAAACCTAACTGAAAGTATATCTGCCAAAGCCAAAGTCACCTTCCTGGACTATGTCGTTGAACACGGACAAATAGCCCCACGGGATGTGAAAACGAAAGTTACGGGGTATTTTTATACATTGTTGACGAAGAGAGCAGTACAACGGTTTACCGGATTGAGTGACTTTTTCTGAAAGTTTGTGCTGACTGTTAGAAGTGGGACTGCTCAACTCACCGAATTGCTCAAAACAGGCAAGAAATTTCAGCGAACACAAGAATTTCAAAATTTATTTGACAGCCTAAATATTTTGTTAACCATTGCCAAAGTATCAGCCACACACAATTACACGAAGGTTTTCAGTGTGCCAGTGATGTGAATGTCTCTCATCTTCTGCCCCTCTAATATCGACCTGTAAACCAGTTTCATTTGTATTCTGTGTTTATGGGGTTTAATTATCAGGACTGTTGTGTATTTTTTTGAAAAGCATAAGTAAGTCTACTTTAGATAGCTAAGATCTGTGGGTATTTTATATTCTGTTCATTGTGTTTCGTTCCTTAGTTTTGTGAATAATTTTCTCTCTGTTTTCAAAACTGGAAGTCAACCTAGCTAAAGTATTCTAAGTAAATCTTACTACACACTCACCAAAACAAACAGCGACGTTACACTCTGGATTTCCTGCATAAGAATGTTTTTAGTGGTCTGGCCTAGGCAAAACGGGAGTTATTTTTCTCAGAGCAGAGCTGAATGTGAGGAGACATGATTGCCGTCTACAAAATAATGAGGAGCATGGAATTACAGATTGAAGGAAACAGTTACTCTTGATCGATCATCAGGGTTTGTAGATTTCAGACAAGATGCAGAAAGCTTTGAATAGATTTGTCGGAAAACTTTATCTTTCTTCAGGTGGTAGACTCTGGAACTCACTCTCTATAAAGATTAGTTGGACATTGAACTTTCCATTCTTCTCTGAATGCATGGGCCAAGGAAAAAAAATGCTCAAAGCCGAGCATTCCCGCGAGCAACAGTGATGTGATCCGTGGCTTTGTGAAATGGAAAGGTACCCACGACCAACGTGTGCGACTATTCGGCTTCCTTCCTGTGATGACACTGGAATATTGACCCTCAGCTTCACGTGGACATTTAATGAAGGCATTCTTATTCCTGCAGATTAAAAACTCACACCTTATTTCGGCTGAAGAGAAATCAGTTTTCAAAGCGTAATAAATGCCTGCATTTCCCTCGAGCTAGGTAGGACTTGAACCTACAGTCTCCTGATCCATAGTCAAGCGCGTTATCCATTGCGCCACTGGCCCGACGAACAGCCCACTCTATAAGAGCCGTGATGTTAGCACGGACATGATTAATAGCAGTGATGTGCACGAATTGAACAAGCAACAAAGATAATCACTGTCACTGCTTCAGTCCAATCTTCACCACCTCTTGAAGCAGGGTTTTGTTCCAAAAAAGGGCACGGATATCCATTATTTTCGTATCTGAAACATTTACAGCAAGGTAAGGGACAGAGGTGTTCATGGGGTACACTTTCCCATCAATCCAAACCTTTCCATTTCACAAAGCCACGGATCACATCACTGTTGCTCGCGGGAATGCTCGGCTTTGAGCATTTTTTTTTTGAAACTCCTTTGCCCATGCATCCAGAGAAGAATGGAAAGTTCAATGTCCAACTAATCTTTAGAGAGAGTGAGTTCCAGAGTCTACCACCTGGAGACTGATAAAACAAGATAAAACTGAACCAGGAATAGCGGCGGCTGACTGGGGTCTGTTTCTGGGAAGAAGACTCAGACTCTCTTTGGCTTAATTAGCGAGCCCAGAGCCACTGTTTTTGGGTCCAGAGTCATATAATGACCAAACATGGAACCTCTAACTGTGCTCTAGCACCTGGTGCTTCCCTCCCCTTTCGCCCTCACTCGCCAACTATCGATTGAAGACGACAACATTTCGTTCCAATGATCACTCGCCACAAGCATGCTCTCCAATCATATTAACCCTGTGCATGCTGCAGGACCCATCCGAACTGATGATGTATAATGCCCAACAGCGTAGAAGAGGCAGTTCTACATGACCATGCTGTAGGCATTGGTGCTCCAACCAATCAGAGAAACTCATGGGCGCGCTGGGGGCTCTGATCAATCATAGAATGCTGTTGGGCTCAACTAATCTAACCAGAAATTCCACATCCCAACGCTCAATCAAACTTCGCTTGAAAAATTCTTCCAGTTCAAAACACAATTGTTAATGATGACTCAGTTCCCTTTCCCGCAGGTGAAAGTGAGGGCTGCAGATCCTGGAGATCAAAGTCAGCATGAGAGTGGTGCTCATGCGGACGTCTTCTACCCCCATCTAAAAAAATCAGCAGATAGTTCACCACAGTTTTCTATGAACAATTCTATATGAACAATTCGATTTTATCTTTCCTGAATGAAACACATTTGTTTTTCACGTGGCACCTCATTTTGTCTGGTATGACCGTTTGCAACATCTGTCACACAGCTTTAAACGGTAATCCTGTCAGTACTGAATTAATTTACGAAACTGTCGCATGGCAAACTGAAAGTGTGCATACCTTTTAAAGATGAGGAAATATGTCTGAATGTCTGAATGTGACTTAGATATGCTTACTGGTGACTGGAAGCGGTGGAAAGTATACATTCTTTTCCACTTTCACCAATATTCCATCTCACTGAACTCCACAACTTGCCAGCAAAATGCAGGACATTTTCTGTCGCGACCCTCTGGACCAGAATTCCTTGCATCCCAACATTTGCCCAGAAAACACCACTCCATAAAATCACAGAAGTTGCGGCTTTACCACCTGGTAGGGCACCACCAAGTATTGCATGCAGCTCTGGTCACTGAATTTTGGAAAAACGTGAAATCTCTGGAAAGGGTTCAAAGGAGGTTTACTAGGATGATGACAGGTGTGAATCGAAAGTCTTACGAGCAAAGTCTGAGGAGACTGAGGTTGTTTTCGTTGGAGAGAAGAAGGTTGACAGGTGACTTAATCAAGATTTATATGATTATCAGAAGGTTAGATAGAGTGAAGAGTGAGAGCCTCTTTCCTCAGATAGGGAAGGCCAACACGAGGAGCTACAGCATTAAATTGAATGCCGATTGATTTAGGACAGATAACTGTGCTAATTTCTTCACACAGAGAGTAGTACGGGAGTGGATCAGCCTGCCTGCAACAGTCGTAGACTCACTGAATGTGAATTGGACAAAAATATGGATAATAATGTAACGATGAGGTTAGATGGGCATCATATTTTTTTCACAGGTCAGTGAAAAATCGAGGACCGAAGGGCCAACTGCACTGTAACGTTCTAATGTTTAAGCTAGAGGACCTGCTGGGTTACCATACCTCTCCTCACTGTGTGACTTTCCAGACACTGTTTTTAGTGATTTGTCAGCACTACTTTCAATCCAGGCAACTGTATTTCCTCCTCTGAATTTTATCACTGCACAATGGGGAGAGAAAAACAGAGTCAGTGACAAAGCTGAGATCACCGACGTTCTGTATGGAATCAACAAAAATTATCTTGATCTTCCTGTCTCCTGTGACTTCAATATTACACGGTGCTCCCAAGGCACTATTTCAGACTCTGGTCTGCTGCTGTGCTCCTTCAAGGCACAGCACAAGCTGGAAGAACGGCACCTCATTTTCTACTGACAGATTATGCAGTCTTCAGGACCCAGCATCGAGTTCAATCATTTCAGACCCGTCCGCCTTCTTTCACATTCTTTTCGCACCCGCATGTCCCATTAGTTTCAAAAACGGATCATTGGTCTCGAAACATTAACTCTCCTTTCTCTCCATAGATGTAAAATAGCTGTTGAGTTTTGTTGAGACATTTTGTCTTTTCTTCAGAGAACGTTTTTCCATTGAAGGTTGCAGGAAGCGTCTGATTCCAGGAGAAGATGTTCTGAGGAGATGATAAGAATGACAAAGGGCTGGAACATTTCCACTGCAAAGGTAGTCGAGCCAGCCTGGGGCTGTTTATCCAAGTGCAGAGAGGCTGTGTGAGAAACTGATTAACGTGCACATATTATGAAGAAGAGAGATATGTGTGACAGAAATAAGCATGTTTTGGGAAGTAATAATACGCAGTAGCATAGATTAAAAGCAAGAGACAAGCGATTAAGCGGAAATTTAGAATAAATAATTTCAAACAGACAGTGGTATTTGTCTGGACTTCACTATCTGAAAGTGTGGCATAGCTACATGCCAGTAGAATATTTCAGCAGTGTGTAGACAAACCCTTGAATAGCGAGAGCACACTTGGATCAGCACCTGGTACTGGAAAGCGTGACGAAGTCAGACCTACGTGAGATGGGAGTCCCGAGGCAAAGGCAACCCTGTGTGCTTAAAAATGCCTGCTTGCGCGGCTCTGTGGCGCAAGAGAAAGTCCGGTGGATTTCCTCGTGATTGCTGAAGTTGACATTCCAAGATGATCGATATGCGTCTCAGCAGCATCGTGGTTTAGTTCTTGGTTTGATATGTGATCAGACCAAACTCGGCTGCTCTATTGCAAAACCTGCAATATTGGAGCAGGAACCCAAATGCCTTGAAACGGACCTTCTTTATTCGCACAAATGAACAATTTCGATGTCTATTGAAGATAGAGCTCGATTATTATATCTGTTAGCCAGTAGGAAACACGATGATGTTGATAGGCTGAAAAAAAACATTAACATACTGGCTCTGCCATGATGATATCGAATGGCGGGGCGGGGCAGGAGCGGTGTGAAGAATGGCCTTCTCATGTTCCGTCCTGACTGGGCTGTTTCTGGCCCAGGTCTTTAAACACTAACATAATGAGGGCAATGTGAATCTACATCAAGAAATATTAAGGTCTCACGTGTACCTCGCTGCCCTCACAGCTGGATTAGACAAATCCTGTCGCAGCTTCAGATCAGAAAGTGGAGATTTCTGATTGCTCTGTCAGGCTGAACAGAGGCTTCCAGGTGGACCAATGGAACATACGTCCACGTGGATTCTGGGGATTCTGGGGCAGACTCGCCCTTGCAAGGCTGGAATTCTGACCAAGGTAATGAATATGAATATCTGACATTTGAATATTACTCTGGATTCTTGCTACTTTTTACTGTGGTGGCATAGTGGTTCATTGATTAGCATGGCTGCCTCACAGTCTTGGGCAACTGACTGTGTGGATTTTGCACGTTCTCCCTGTGACTGCATGGGTTTGCTTTGGGTACTCCGGTTTCCTCCCTCAATACTAAGATATACAGGTCATTTCAATTGGTCATGCTAAATTTCCCGTAGTGTTCGGTGCATCTGTCAAAGGGAATGTTTCTGGGTGGGTTGGGCCATAGGGCCTGTTTCAACACTGTAGGGAATGTAATCTAATCTAAAGTGGAATTCAATTAGATCTTGCATAGCATTGCGCTTTGTATACTATTTATACAAACCATGCCACGTGCTCTTGGATGTCGTAATACTGAAGATTATTGACGTTGTGTGCAATGTTGGTCAATGTGTCATATGAACTTTCCAAAGGAACTTGGTGCAGTGTCAGTGGATCGAATTCTGTGACGAATTGAAACTGATGGAAGGAAAATCCTAGTACAGTAGTGACCAAAAAATGCCCGTGATCAACGCAGGAAGCCACGGTAAACTTATATTCAGTAACCCCTCCCCCATTCACTTATTGTACTCTATGCCATTTTCTACCCCCTCCCACCC